>NC_056741.1:1671280957-1671466988 GCF_019279795.1 Protopterus annectens | reverse complement strand
AGTGCACAATAATACCCTTTGGGAAATCAAATACCCTTGCAAATTACAACATTGACAGCACCCCCCCAAGAGTGGACCCAGTATTGACGGATTTGGGTACTCAGATGGTTAGTAATCTGTACTTTAACCACCATATATCTATGGTAGTGAGGAAAACCTTCTGTGGCTCAGCTTATAAATAAGGGCAAAGCATCCAGATCTAAGGATGTCACAGTAACACTGTACTCAGTCCTTTGACCAATAACTGAGTACAATGCACCTACTGTCATGTACCTCACCAGGCACCTGCAACAGCTGGAGCGTACTCAGTAGCTTCACATAAAAAAAATGCAGGATATAAGCAACATGTCATATGTGAATCGATTAAAAGCTGCATCACTGTATACAGTTTCCTACTGATTACTGAGGGGAGATCTGTGCCTGACCTACAAGTCACTCTCTGACCCAGCCCTGATGGAAATGCTGCACATTCACAAAACACCCACTCTAAAGCTCTAGATCTGATCTATGACATGAATAGATCATGCTGGAGATTCAGATACATGTCTCAGAGATCGCCCCTCCTCTAGAATAGGCTTCCTATTCACATGAAGCAGAGCCCTTCCCGACAAACTTCAACTGCAATCTGGACCAATGGATGGGAAATCACAAATTCACTCCTGGGGCAGCGACCATGTCCCTTTTGGACATAGAAGCAGTCTGGAAATATTGTCAAAACCCACTTGCTGACCCTTGTAATCTTCCCCTTAGGGATAGAAAACTGGGTAAAACTGGCTAGGCTTGTAAGGGCTCTTCAGCCGTTAGCCTAGTAATCTCCTATGAACCTATGAAAATGAGCACCAAACATCATGGCCCAATAAGGTAGTAATGACAGCAAATGCAAAAGTACCATAAACATGGAGCCATTGGTAACAAGTTAAATTTGACACGGGTTAGCCTATCACCTCTGTGTTGTCTGATTTCACTTCCCAACACACCCACAAGCCTTAGAGTTTTGCCTCAGACAGTGGCTGCTAATGGAGAATTTCAGCTCACTGCTGAGAAACTTCCTTCCAATAACTTAACAGAATCTTCTGCTTTTCAGAAATGTGCAAGTGTTTATAAAATGTCGACTGTTTACTGTACAACAACATACAGGCATGCATAACAGCAGGAAAAAGAGACAAACTAACAGCACAGGTACAGACTCATATTGCTGATAGATGCCATGCATGGCAACAAAACAGGCTACATGGGCTTATTTCACTTAAAAGCCTTCAGTCTAGCATGCATGACCTCTTTTCCTTGAAGGACACCGTAAATCTATATAAAGGGGACCATGTAATTCTGAAAAACTCTCATCTCATTCCCATAAAAAGCAAAATGTCTTTTCTTCTCCATCATGTATTTATCACTGATGAATTATATCAAGAGTAAAGTCTTGGGGCAAATATACCAACACTGCATTTAAAAGGTTAAAATAAATAAGAAAATAAAGGAGACAAGAAAGCTGTGCATCTGTAACTCACTTTGCAATTCTCCTGCGGTGCTCTTTCTGTCTCTGCTGTTCCTTAACTTGCTGTCGCTCCATGTCCATGAAAAGTCGCCGGTACATCAAGTACTGGTTCTGGCGCTTGAAGAAAAAAACAGCAACATTACAAACATGCAATCTTGTGTTATGCAAGAGAAGACAGATTACGGCACTGACCTACAATTAAAACATGATTAAATAAGAATATATTTTGTCACTGTAACAACCTACAGCTTATTTATCAATTCTCATTAAATCTGTCAAAAAATAAACGGATACTGAAATGCAGAACATTCACTTGCTATGAAGATAGGAATAAGATAATTTACTTTTTTTATTTCAGTTTAAATGAGTAATAAATTGGTGCAAACACCATTTTCAGCCACAACACAGGCTATAAGACAAATATAAGCAATAAAATGAAATGACAAAGGCAAAGATGCATACATCTGGTAGACTACAGTGATTCAGTTATAGTACAGTATTACCACATTCAACAGCAGCTGGGCAGTCTAATTACAACAAAGCATATGAAAACTGAACAAACAAGCACTAATAAGCACTAAGACACTAAAATTATTAACATTTTAAAAATATGTTCAGAATAAAGTGAACGAAAAGTAACATTTATTTACATGTATTAAAGCAAAAATGAGGGTGACGTTAAAGGATTTGCTAAATTTGTGATACACATTAAGGGATGGTTGTAGGAATTGAAGATTAGAGAATGGTTTGTTAAATGCATGCTAAATTACGGATATATGCTAAGGGATGATTGTAGAAGTAAGGACTAGAGGAACGGTTTGTAAATGCATGCTAAATTAACAATATATGCCAGGGGATGACTGTAGTAGTAAGGATTAGAGGAACAGTTTGTTAAATGCGTGCTAAATTATGGATATATGCCACGGAATGGTGTCAGGATTAGAGGAATGGTTTTGTTAAATTTGTGCTAAATTAAGGATATATGCCAAGGGATGATTGTAGGAGTAAGGATTATGGGAACTTTGTTAAATGTGTGCTAAATAAGAAGCTATGTACTCACCATAACATTCCATGTTTGTTGTCCATCTCACCTTCATTCTATGCTGGTTGGGTTCGGAACTGAGCATCGGTTCCAACTTGGCCTAATTCAAAAGCTCGACAGCTTCCACTGGCTTGAGGCTATACCCTATCCCATGATGCTCAGGGAAAACTACCCAGATCTTGTTTGCAAGAGAAAGCATAAATATCATGTAACAGTGAATCAACCTGTATAGGTAAGACCCAGAAGGGAATCAGAGACTCCATAATCCAATTATAAATAGAATTATCCGCCCAATCTTCCAGGAGCAAAGGAGGGGGAAGGAGGGTGGGACACAAGGATGAAGGTGAGATGGACAACAAACATGGAACGTTATGGTGAGTACATAACTTCTTAATGTTATGTTGTCCTATCTCCCCTTCATTCTATGCTGGTTGGGACAGCATCCCTAGCACCTTCTTTCTTGGGTGGCTCAAGGGAATAAACTCTTCAGAACAGTGGACCCAAAAGGAAGCCCTGTTCTGGGAGACCACATCTACTTTGTAATGAGTGATAAAGGTATGAGGTCTTACCCATGTGGCTGCTGCACAAACAGAATCCAAAGGGAGCCTGGCCTGGAAGGCAGAGGAAGTTGCAATAGCTTTTGTGGAATGGCCCTTCACTTTGCCTGGTAATTGTCTGTTTACAGCACTATATGTGAAGGAAATACAATCTGTGAGCCATTTTGACAGTATCACTTTTGAAATTGGCAGTCCTTTCTTTTTATCAGAAAAAGACACAAAACATAGGTCTGATTTTCTGAAATCTTTAGTTCTATGCATGTAGAAGAGCAACTGTCCATGTACATCCAACTAGTGCAATCTATATTCTGCCCTGTTGCCATAGTTTGGGAAGAACACTGGTAATTCAATAAATTGATTTAGATTGGTCTCTGAGCACACCTTAGGCAGAAAGGAAGGATTAGTACATAAGGAGACTCTGTCTTTCTGAAAAACTATGTAAGGAGGGTGTATAGATAGAGCTTGGAGTTCAGATACTCATCTGGCAGAGGTAATGGCCACCAAGGAAAGTGTCTTCCATGACAAAAGCTTTGTCACATGATGATGCAGGTTCAAAGGAAAGCAAAATTAAGGAGGATAGAACAAAATTTAAATCCCGTGGAGCTGAAGGTTCTCTGACTGGAGGTCTTAGCAGGAAAGTCCCTTTTAGAAAGACCTTACAGAGTTTGTGGGGCATGATTTTCAGTCCCATTTCCTAATATGAAAGTTGGATATAGCGGCTAGCTGGACTCTGTAGCTGCTGCTGCACTCTCGTTAAAAAGTTTAGCGAGAAATTCTAGCACTGCTGTGATGGGAGCCGTAATGGGATCTATATTATTTTTGGAGGCCCAGTGTGAAAATCTTTTCCATTTGATAGACTATAGATTTCTGGTAGAAGGCTTATGAGAAGAAATCAAAATATGTCTAACTACCAGGGAGATGTCATGGAGCCTGGCTATTTGTGGAACGCTAGGGTATGGATTGATGGATGGATGGAACATCTCCGATGAATGGGTCAGAAGGTCTGAAACTGGGTCCAGGATCTATGGTTCCTCCTGGAGATGGGTCCACAGAAAGGGGAACCAAATTTGCCAAGGCCAGTATGGAGTAATGAAAATCAATGTGCTTCTCAATGTGTTGGCTTTCTGAAGAAGCTTTGATATCAAGGGAAAGGGAGGGAAGGAGTAAAGTAGTCCCGGGGGCCAATCGTGTATGTGCGCATCCCTCCGTGACTTCCCCGGAGGGGGAATCAGGGCAAAGTAGCTGCTGCATTTGGCGTTCATGGATGTGGCGAAAAAGTCGCAGCAAGGCTGGCCCCATTTGCAGAAAATCTCTTCCACAACCTGTTGTTTTAGGGACCACTCATAAGGCCTCAGAATAGTTCTGCTAAGTTTGTCCGCTATCACGCTGTATTACCCCGGGATGTGCGTTGTCAGAAATCGTTGAGAAGCAACAGCCCATTACCATACTCTTTGTGCCTCTTGACATAAAGGGTAGGATTTTGTTCTTTCTTGTTTGTGTTTATGTACCACACTTGACATGTTGTCTGTCTGAATTGCAATAGTTCCTATCGGGAGAGAGTCCTGGAATGCTTGCAACACACAGAGCACTGCCCTCATCTGTAGGACATTGATATGCACGTGTTTCTCGTGTTTCTGCCAGATGCCTTGGACAGTCTTGAAAATCCCCCCCCCCCCAACCTACTGTGAAGTGTCCGTTGTCAGTGTGGCTGGTTGTGGAAAAACAAATGGATGGCACAAGGGCAACTGAGTGATTTGAAGCGCCCACCATAGATCCTTTTTTGCATGACTCTGTGATAATGATCTTGTGTGACAGTGGTAGGTCCTGCATGGACCACAGGGAAACAAGCAGCCATTGAAGGACTCTCATGTGCAGATGCACTAGAGGTACTAAAATGATTGCAGCTGCCATGGTGCCCAGAACCTGCAAGACAATCTTTGCCTGTACTTTTCTTTTGGATATCAAGCTCTTGATTTGACGGAGTAGGGACTGAATCCTTTCGGGGTTAAATTTGGCCAACATTTTCCTTGAGTCTAACTCTGCACCGAAGAATATAAGATGCTGTGAAGGCAACAAGGCAGATTTTTTAAAATTTATTGTAATGCCTAGCTTAGCACAGAGATGAATGGTTTTGTCCCTTGCTTGCACTAGTAGATGCTTTATAGTGGCAGTTGGGAGCCAGTCGTCTAGGTATGGAAACACATGGAATCCCAGGCGCCTCGAGTAAGCCATAACCACTGTCATGCATTTGGTAAACACTCTGGGGGCTGTAGTGAGACCAAAGGGCAGGGCTCGAAACTGGTAATAACTGGCTCCCAGCCAAAAGCGTAAGTGTCCCCTGGATCGCCTGTCCATTTTTATGCGGTAGTACGCATCCTGGAGATCTACTGAGCACATTCAATCGTCTTTCCCCGGAAAGGGAAATATTTGTCACCATCCGGAACTCTAACTTCTTGACAGACTTGTTTAATCTGCTGAGATCCAAAATGGGTCTCTAGTCCCCTGTCTTTTTTGGAACTAAAAAGAACCTTGAGTAAGTTCCGGATCCAATCTGCTTTGCGGGGACATTTTGGATGACTCTCTTTCTAGCAACTTCTATTATTGCATAGTCCCTTTGACTGTGTGGATTATCTGGGACGGATTGTTTCTCCAAAGGGGGGGGGGGTATGTAATAACCACTGGATATGATCGTTTGTACCCATTTGTCTTGTGTTATATCTAACAGGCCTCTGGGTACGATGATAAGCATCCCCCCGACAGCTTCCAGAGACGGACAGACAGGCCTTCATTCAGGAGTGCTGAATGGGATTCTCAGGGAAAGAATCAATGTCACCCTGGTTCTGTGGACCCCCTCTGCTGTGAGGTCGGCATCTTCCATTGTTACTTTCCCCTCTGCCCCTGAGGGAAGAGTCACCATGTGCTTTGAGAAATACTCTTTGGGATTTGCGGAACCACATTTTTCCTCCTCTCTGACCTTTGGGATAAGGTCTAGTGGGGACAGAAAAACGGACCCCAACAGCAGACAAAGTTTTCCCCTCCTGTTCGCACCTGGTCACGGTCTCTAACAGTGGGCCTGAACAATGACGAGCCATCAAATAGGGCATTAGTTATGCAGACGCATCCAGGAATGCCTCCTTAAGGAAATTCTTGAAGCTGCTGCCCTACTTGTTCCATCAGCTGCATATGTAATCAGCAGCATGGAGGAGTTAACCACTGAGTAGAGAGCTGAGAGGAAACCTTATCTGAAATCCCAGCGGCTACAGTACACTGCAGGGTATCTCCTAGCTCTTTCAGAAGATCCCTTTGAAGTCTGGTAAAATGGGTCAAGTAATTCTGTGATAGAAGTGTAAAAGCCGCTGAACAAAAGGTACGCTTTCCATACCTGTCCATCATACGAGAGTCTTTATTCAGTGGATGAATAGACGAGGAAGTTTCCGACAATTCCTTTTTTGGTGGCCGCAGCCACCACCATCGCATCTACTGGGACCCCTTTTGTCAAAAACTCTATTTGGGGGAGCAGTAATGAACTTGTTAGCCTCCTTAGAACAGGTTCCACTGTATCCGGACAGCCCTATACCTTTTGAGCAATAATGTTCATTAGATGGTCAAAGGGTGGAGACACTCAAGAGGCGGTAGGGCGAGACTCAAAAGCTTCCAGGTACACCAACTCGTACTCAGAATTACTGGTGGCCTTCCAGCCAACCCTCTGCTTAAGAATCACCAAGATGTCTGCAAAGGAGACATCCTCAGAGGGGGACTGTGGGGATCCTTCCAAATCGTCCAGGTTGGTGTCTGACGTGATGGACTCATCTGGGGAGTCTATGTGCTTCCTCTTGCATAGCGTCTTCCAAGGGACCTCCACTGAGTACTCTGGGGAAGTTTCTGAAGAGACAGTCTCGCCCAATGGGGCTTCCTGAGGTTTAGGGTCTCTGCATTTGGATGGGAGCGATGGTGCTGAGACCAACACAGGCGCTTTTGGGGGAAGAGTGCTCGAACCAGAGTGTGAAGCTGTCAGAGGTGACAGCACTCTCTCCATTAGCTCAAAAGCCCCCTCACCCCACTCCGAGGATGTCCCCGGCTCCAAAGAACTGAGAGACTGATCCCGAGGCAGAGTGGTTGGCTCCAAAGCTGATGTAGGAGCAGAACTCAGCCATGCTGAAGCCCCGAGTGGCAGAACCAGGTTGGACAGCTGTCTGATCGGACTCTCCTCCCTGGACCAACCAGGAGAGCGTCACCTCCTAGGCTCCCCAGATTCTGACAGAACCGAGGTAGTCAGAACGGTTGTCGGAACCGACGATCCTGCTGGAGGTCTCGGTTCCCACATTTTCACTACTATCGGGCCTGAGCCTTCTGGCTCCGAAGCCCCCTGGATCAGAGGAGGAATAGAAGAAGGGGATGGTGCCTCGGTAGTCTTCGGTTCCTTTTGGGTCGGAGTCGACAAATGTTTTGTCAGCACTGATGTACGAAGCAGTTTCTTCACCACTCGCTCCACATCATCATCAGAAAAGCTAGAAGGAGATCTCTCCCTTTCTAGGAGCGGAGATGTTAAAATCGGAGTAACCGGCTCCAGAACTGGGAACCGTCTCCTGACTTAAAACACTACTGGCTCTGTAACTGTCACTGGAACCGAGGTAGGCTTCTTGGAGCCAAGAGCCGTTGGTTCCGAGCCAGGTGATTTTTAAGACAATCTTCTTAGTTGTCTCCGAGGCTGGATCTGTAGTCAAAGTTCTTTTTCCAGATTTTTCCACTTTAGGGGAGGAAGGAGGTTTGGAGCTCTGAGACCCTTCCAAGGCTTCAGAGAATGGAACCTTTAGTAGCCCTCCCGCATTAAGTTTGTTTTTATGTTGAAGTAGAACTCTACTGCTAAAGGCATGGCAAAATATGCATGATTCCTGTAAGTGAAGAGCACCCAAGCAATAAAAGCAACCGGTGTGCCCATTGACATCTTTTGGGAGCATTTATCGCACTTCTTGAACCCTGACTGAGTTCCTTCTGATCCTTTGACATGTTCAGATTCTTACAAGAGGGACAGAACTAATGAGAAGGGAACCCCAAAGAAAAACTTAACTCTGTTACCTGACAAATTTTAAACTAGACTGAGACCAGCAAACACGTTTCTAGACGGGTCTGTCTACAAAGAAAACAATATGTAAAAAATATCTAACTCATTAAAGCCTAAACTACAATAACCAGAATATATCCTCACGACTATAGGGAAGGTAACGAGAGGGAGGGGAGCGGCCATCTAAGTTAAACGGGCCGCTAGCAGCCCTCTAACTCAAATGAGCTACCTGAAAGGATAAGGGGGAAAGCTCTCTAACTGAAACGAGCTGTGGAATGAAAAGGACAACTAGAGTTGTAGGCCTGACGAAGAAAAAGGGAAAGACAGCTAACAAAAGCAACGACAAGGAAAAAAACAGATTACTCTAAAAATTACAAATACCTAAAGCTATTAATAAACTATTTTACTAGAAATATTAATAATAAATTGAACTTAGCCAAGAGCCAGTCAGAAGTCACCCGATATGCTTGAGCGGCAAACGAGATCTGGGTAATCTTCCCTGAGCATCATGGGATAGGGCATAGCCTCGAACCAGTGGAAGCTCTCGAGCTTTTGAATTAGGCTGAGTCGGAACCGATGCTTGGTTCCGATCCCAACCAGCATAGAATTAAGGTGAGATAGGACAACATAACATTTAAGGATATATGCCATGGGATGATTGTAGGAGTAAGGATTATGGGAACAATTTATTAAATGCATGCTAAATTAAGGACATGTGTCACAGGATGATTGTAGGAGTAAGGATTAGAGGAATAGGTTATTAAATGCCTGCTAAATTAAGGATATATACCATGGGATGATCGTAGGAGTAAGGATTAGAGTAATGGTTTGTTAAATGTGTGCTAAATTACGGATAAATGCCATGAGATGATTGTAGGAGTAAGGATTACAGGAATGGTTTGTTAAATATGTGCTAAATTAAGGATATATGTCATGGGATGACTGTAGGAGTAAAAATTAGAGGAATGGTTTGTTAAATGCATGACATGTATTAAGCAAGCAATAATGTCATCATGGTGTGTATTACCGTGCAAATAATGCACGCCAAGGGATGTTCTATGGCCGACGTTGCAGGCAGAGCTCCTCTACACCCTTGGACAGGCATTATTTACACAGTAACATACACCCTGGTGGACATTATTGCTTGCTTTTTAGTTTTAAAAAGATATGATTAAACTTAATGAATAATGCCAGGCATTAAAGAATTTTATGCCCATACCTCTCAACTGTCCATATTTTCAAAGAATGCCCAGACGTTTTTCTAATTTTTATTTTTGGTCTGTTCCTCATAAAATTTGTGGTTTGGTGGCCAATCACTGGGGGATGACGTCACTAAATAACATACATTTGAGTTTCGGACTTCCTTTCCTTCAGAAAATGCATACTAAAACAAATCTTACTATTCTAATAACTTTCTAACTTTAAAATAGCAATAGTTAAAATCCATCCCCATTATTTTACACTTGATCCAGATATCTTGAGCTAAGAGGTACACATACCTCTTAACTGCTGCCACTGCTCGATCACTCAGTCTCTCTTTCACACACGCACACAAAAAGCATGAATACACACAATTTTCTATTTTTTAACCAATCAGCTACTTTTACTTTATTCTCACTAAACAGCAAAAATGCTGCTTAGCAAGCGTAAAATAATGTCATGATCATTCCACTTCTGTGCATGCATATACAAACACACACACTTTTCATTTTTTTTAAAGTTCTTTATTTAGTTTAATTTTACTCTTGCTACACATCACATGCGCTGCTTAGTGAGCGTAGAATAGCGACTGTTAGCCGCCTTACATATCTGAGCTTCACAGCACCTTAACATGCTTCCATGAAGTGTTGGGTTTATTTTTCAGTGGACATTACCTGTCCAGTAACACCCTGCTGGAGAACATTCATTCTCCGATCAGGGTGCCGATGTATGGTTTGCCCATTCTCTATGGGATGTCAGGATTATAGGAATGGTTTGTTAAATGTGTGATATACAAGGGTATATACCATGGGATGGTTGCAGGAATGAGGAATAGAGGAACGGATTGTTAAATATGTGATATGTATTAAGGGAATGTACCATGGGATGGTTGTAGGAGTAAGGATTAAAGGAACAGATTGTTAAATGTGTTGATACGTAACAAGGGTATATAGCATTGGATAACTGCAGCAGTAAGGATTAGATGTATTATTATATGTGCGACACATAAGTTACGTATTTACCCTAACATTCTATCTGTGTTGACGATCTTCATTTATCCTTGACATATGGGTTTGGTTCCAAGCATCAGAACGGACTTGGCCATTACTACAGCCCATGAGAATCAAAAACTCATGAGAATCAAAAACTCTCAAGCTTTAAGTCCTACACATAATGCTCCTTTTCAATGTACTTCAGATCAAGTTTGCAGGTAAACATGTCATGATGTAAACCCAGTATCAGTTTAGTGGAGACCACAACTAGTGTCATATATGAAACAATGTATAACTAGAATCACATTTCGTTCCAACAGGAGATCAGAATGGAAGGAGGATGGAGAGTGAGGAGTCAAGGATAAATGAAGATCGATAGCAGAGATGGAATGTTAAGGTATGTACATAACGTCTTTATCTGATGTTGTCAATCTTCATTTATTCCTTGAAATATGGGACAGAGTGCCCAGCTACCTTGTATCTTGGGAGGACTCACAGAAGGATATTCCTGAGCACCGTAGAATCAAAGGATGCTCTTCCCCTAGAGACCAAATCCAGTTTGTAGTAAGAAATAAAGGAGAAGCCCATGTCGCAGCCTTAGAATGAAAAACTGCTAAAGTAGTTCTAGTAGAATGTGTCCTAAAAGGCCCAGGCAATTCAACTTTCCTCTTATTGCATATGAAGGATATACAATCCTTCAACAATCTAGATAAGGTGATCTTAAATACTGATTTGCCCATTCTGGTATTTGAAAAATAAACAAAGAGTTGGTCAGATTTTCTAATACCCTTTTTTTTTCTGTGGAGACAATCACAATTGCCTATGGACATCCAATAAATGTAAAGAATATTCCCCTTTGTGAAATTGGGAAAAAAAGACTGGCAAATCGATTACTGACTGATATTTTTCTCTGACACCACCTTTGGCAGAAAGAAAGGATTTGTCCTCAAGGAAAAACTCTCTTTGTGAAATATCAAATATGGTGGTTTGCAAGATAAGGCTTGAATTTCTGAAAATCTTAAGGGAGATGTAATCGCTACCAGAAATAGTTTTCCAAAATAAAACTTTTAGGTGGCAGTTGGCAGCAGGCTCAAAGGGGGAATGTACCATCATTTGTAACATTAAGGTAAGATCAAAGGGTACAAAAGGATCTTTATAGATAGGTTTTACCAATTATGTTCCTCTTACGAATTCTTTGCAAAGATTATGTGAAATTAATGATTCTCTCTTGAACCCATTATGAAAGTTAGAAATGGCCTCTAGCTGAATGAACCCTAATAGTAGAGGCAGAGACTCCTTCTTCAAAGGGTAAAGCTAAAAATTCTAAGGCTTTGTCAACAGAAGCAGAAAAAGGGTCAAATGTTACTATCACGAGCCCAGTAGGAAAGTTTTTGCCACTTGCTCTTATAAAATTTCCTAGTGGAGGGTTTGTGTAATACCAAAAGGTTTTTACGAACTGAGGACGAGAGAAATATGCCTGGCAATTAGTGGAACTGGGGAAACCAAGCTGTCAGTCTAAGGTTCTGAAGGTTTGGGTGAACTACTCCTTCTGGATAGGAGATGAGATCTAGATCTGGGTCCAGAGTCCACAGTTGTAGAATCAGGTAAGGCAAAAGAAAGGGTAACCAAATCTGACGAGGTCAGAAGGGAGCAATGAAGATTACCTTGCTCTTCAACCTTATCGCTTTCTTCAGGAAATGAGGGATTTAAGCAAAGGGAGGAAAGGCATACAGAAATCCAGGGGACCAATCATGCAGGGCAGCATCTCTCGGGGACTCACCCGGAGGGGGACACCAAGGCAAAGTAACTGCTGCACTTGTTGTTCAGGGGTGACACAAACAGGCTGCAGCAAGGCTAGCCCCAGTGACAAAATATTTTCCTTGCCACTTTGGAATTGAGAGACCACTCATGAGGCAGGAGAATGCATCTGCTCAGTTTTTCCACTATCATACAAACTTCCCGGAATGTGCGTTGCTATCAGAAAGCAGTTGGAAGATATCTCCCACTGCCCAGACTCAGAGATTCTTGACTAAGGGGATATGATTTGGTTCCTTCCTGCTTGTTGATGCACCAAACTATTGACATAGTCTGTTTGGCTTACAATCGCTCCTAAGGGGAAAGCAGTTTGAAATCCGGCAACACTGAAAAGCACTGCCCTCATCTCTAGAACACTGATATGCAAGTTGTTACCAAGCTAGATCTTTCTTGCAACGGTTGTTAATCAAAATCTGATCTGACATTGTTTGAAACAGTATGAACCACTGAGATGCTACAAGCCACTGAAGAATTCTCATGTGAAATCTTGCAAGGGGAACTAACATAATGGCTGCCACCATTGAGCCTAACGCCTGTAAGACTAATCGTGTGGCTACTCTCTCATTCCTGACAAACTTTTTTACTTCGGTCTTGATCTTCTGCAGCCTAGAAGGGAAGCTATACAAGTATTGGTATTCAGCAATACTTCAATGAACTCTAAAGTTTGTGTTGGAGTCAGTTGTGATTTTTTTTGTCATTTAAGGTGATGGCCAGGTTGGCACAGTTCTGGAGAACGTAGTATCTTGCTTGTTCTAGAAGATGAATGATGGGAGCAGTAGATGAATGATGGGAGCAGTAATGAGCCAGTCATCTAAGTATGGAAACACCCATAATTCTTGCAGCCTCAAGTGAGCTGCTACTACCGCCATGCATTTGGTGAACACCCTGGGGATGTGGTGAGGCCAAAGGGCAGAACTCTTAACTGATAATGACTGGCTCCCTGTCGGAAGCGGAGAAATCTCCTGTAAGGATTTTCCATTTTTGTGTGTTAATACGCATTGTGGAGATCTATTGAGCACATCCAGTAGTTTTTCTCTAGAAACGGGAGAATAGACTGAACCGTGACTATCCAGAATTTTGTACGTCAAATGGACTTGTACAAAACACTCCGATCCAAAATTGGTCTCCATTCCCCTGCCTTCTTTGGCACTAAAAAGAATCTTGAGTAAATTCCAGGTTTTATCTGGTCTGGTGGGACCTCTCGGATGATTCTTTTTTGAAGCAGTTTTTGAATTTCTACTACTGCTGGTTACCTCTGACTGGGTGGAAAACTCGGGATTCTGTTGGAATTGTTTGGAAAAGAGAGAAGTGTTATAGTGTATCTTCTGGTTATAATCCTTTGCACCCAAACATCTGGAGTTACTTGGAGCCAGCTGTGTTGGTGCAAAGATAGACACCCCCTGACTGCTTCCAGAGGAAAGCAATTAGGCCTCCTTTCAGGAGCACTGGTAGGATTTGCCAGGAAAGGAGTCCCTGATTATGCGGACCACCCTGCGTGGACAGCGTCTTCAGTTAAAGACTGCCCCTGGGAGAGCTACTGCCACGTGTGTCCTAAAAAGGCCTTTGGGACTTTCTGAACCCCATTTTCCTACTCCTTTGGTTCCTGGAAAAGGACCGTTGAGGAGTAGAAAACCATATGCCCGCTGCAGAAAAGGTTTTTCTGTCTTTCTCACACCTGGACAAAGTTTCTTGAACTTTAGGCCCAAAAAGGGACGATCCGTCAATGTGCGAATTGATGAATGAAGACTTGAATGGCTCCGCAGATTCGCATAAGCACATCCAAGCATGTCTCCTAAAACATCACATTAAGGGAATATACCATGGAATGGCTGTAGGAGTAAGAATTAGATCCAAGTCAAAAGTCAGAGTAAACTTTATTGTCATTCAGAAATCACACAAGTGCAAACACTGAATGAAATTCTGCATTTCCGGACTCAATGTGCAGACAAGATATAGACCATTTTCAGACATTTACACATATAACACCTAGCTATTACATCACAGACATGCAGGTAGACTAATGCACATTTTAACACTTTTTGAAGTGGAATGATTTGTTAAATTTGTGACACACATTATGGGTATATACTATGGGATGGTGTCACAAGTATAGGAATGGTTTGTTAAATGTGTGATATATTTAGGTTATATACCATGAAATGGTTGTAGTAGTAAGGATTAGAGGAACACACTGTTAAACGTGTTGATACGTATTAAGGGTATATACCATGGGGTGGTGTCAGGATTATAGGAATATTTTTTTAAATTTGTGATGTGTATGCATTTTCTCTCTTTCGAATACAAACAGTTCCTCCACACAGTGAAGTAAATGTCTAAATCACCAAAGTATTCCAAATGCACCAAGAGGAAAACTTCTCTGGCTTTCTGTTTCAAGCCATCCCTTCTATTGGAAGCAAGGTCCTGCTGCCGAACTGTCTCCAAAAACTGCCTTAGCTCATCTGATTTAATGCCCTGATTCTGTCACCCAATACAAGGCAATGCTGAAAAGTCTCTCTAATTTGCCTTCTTGTGTTCTTGAATAGCCCTTTGTTGTATAATGACACAATTGTCTTTTCCAAAAACATCTTGTTTCTTAATATTAACAAATCTGAAAGTCAAGTTCTGCTTTTCAGTATCTGTTCCACTTCTTTTACAGCTAGAGTTTTCAGTTTCAAATAAGGTTTCACTTTGCAGAATTGCAACTCTGGACTGAAAAACATTTTTTTTTACTTTGTTTTACATATGTTAAGCAAATATTAGACTTAACTGGCAAACTTCAGGCACACCTTGGGAGGACTGACTGGTTAAGTGACCTGCTCTGAGTCACAGCACAGCTACAGACTCTTACTGCTGACAAATGCCATGCATGGCAACAAAACTGGCTACACAGGCTTATTATATGAATAAAACCCTGTAACCTTGGCTACAAGTAGCAGCTCACTAACATCTCAGAAACAATTCTCTGTGCTTACTTCCATTTGTTTGCTCCTACATACACGAGATATTTTGATGCAAAACTGTTAGAAAAATATGTATTAGTAATGTGCATGCTTAGTGCATTCGAGGTTTAAAAGGGTTAATACATTTATTCTGTTCACACTGCATGAATCTGCACAGCTACTAGAGACATTCCAATCCTGTTTATGTCATGAAAATATGCGCAGCTATGATCTGCTTATGCCATGGAGATTAACAAGAAGCATTTGATTTCTGTTAATGTCATGAAAATAATAAGTGTTTCATTTCTACTAGTGTCATGAGACTTAACAAAGAGTTATTGATTTTCTGCTTATGCCACGAGAAAGTACACAGCGCTGAAGCTATTGATAATGAAAACAAAGGCTGCTTGAAAGTATAAACCGTAGTCAGCATTACTTGTACCTAAGCTAGAAATGTACCTTGAATCTAGGCAAAATGTAACACATATATATTAGAACTGAAGAACTGAAAGACTGTAGTGGGCTAAAAATAAGCCCCAAGGCCAGGTTGTTTTTCTCAAATGTTTTTGTAAATCAACAATAATCCAGTCATGTCAGCAGGAAATCTAAGTAACATTTTCTATGTAACGCATAGTGAGTTTTAAATCTGAACATGTCAGCAGGAAATCTAAGTAACATTTTCTGTAGAGTAATACAGAAAGCTGTGTCTAACTACGCCAACAACAGAATAGTAACATTTCATAGAACTGTATAAAAGTAGCATACTGCTCACAAGTAATTTAGACAAATCATTCTGCCTGCATGCTTTGTCTCCTTGCTGCAAGTTAATAAAGGGTGCCATACTTGAACCTTAAGTGAATTGGTCTTTGACGTTTTTTCCTCTGACAGATTGGTCCTTCGGACCGGAACCCTCTCTTCGCCTTGGATCAGATGGGCCAGGTGGTTGAAACTGTACGGGGAAGAAACCAAATCGGTTCTTCTTATTTGAAAAGCCCTCTGACTGAATTGTCGTACAAAAGAGGCCAGCCACTTTCTGATCTGCGACTGAAGGATGGGTCTCCGAATTGGTGATCAATCACGTGGGCTCAGGTAAGGTGAATCTACTTTTTTCTGCTTTCTGTTTTAGATCAGGGACTAGATTTGTATTGTTTTTGTCAAGACTGTATTTTACAAGTCAGAGACAGAAAAGATTACTGTCTTGTCATAGATCAGGAGAAACAGAATAAGTAGGCAGTCATTCTGAAGAGACTATAACAAAATCCGTGGTACCACATTAAAAATAAGAGAAGGTACGTAACAATCAAAAGGGTAGAACAAAATGGGTAATAATTGCACAAAAAGACCCCAAAATCCGCCGTTAACAGAAGACGCAAAATACATGCAGTCGCAGCGTGCCGACAATATTAAATATTATTCAAAATGGGTTAATAAATATGAATTCGACAGAAATTTAGAAAAATCCTTGCTTATCAAACTTGTCAAACGGCTCAAAACCAATTCCAAAGGTCGGGTAAAAAAGCAATGCCAATTAGGAATTTCTCAGGCACACAGGTGGATTGAGGAAGTAAACCGCAGGGAACAAAAAAACAACAATTCAAAAACAATGTAAAAGGATAATAATAACTGAACAGCGGAGCGGAACACGACAGCACAGGATATAAAATCTTCTTGTAGTCCTCTTATAGTACAAATATCCACATAAAACTGTGTAATATAACAAATCCAAGTCAGGAACGATCCAAAAATGGTAAAAATAGTAAAAAGCTTTATTCCAAGACAAAACGAGTTAGCGCTTTCACCTATTCAGGCTTCATCAGACTCAACACTAAAATGTTCAAGCAGAAAAAATATATACATTAAACTGGCGGGAAAGCCAATTAAACTATTAAAGTAATAAAGCTGTATATCATAAAAATTATATAAAACTGAAATAGATGAACACTCACTAGTATAAAGACATTAATAAACTGCTATACATATTAAAAACTACATATATAAAAGAAACTGCATGTATGAAAAAACATACTGAATTGTATGAGGAGAAAAGTATGGCTATGTATATTAATATATATAATTCATTGGTCTCATTTATATACCTTTAATCTCCTCATCTTCAGAAAAGGTTTAACAGAAAGTTTAACATTTAAACCTGGTGGGATGTCGGATCTGAATCTCATGATCCAGAAATTCTCCCTACCTTCTGTATGTGTCCTGACATCCCCACCTCGGCAATTAAAGCTAATTCTCTCTAGTATCCTGAAGCTAAAAGTGTGAAGGGGGCCGCACTCAAAAACATGCTTGGCTAGGGCATTATGTTTGTGTACCATCCTAATGCTATACTGATGTTCGCATATACAATCTCTAAAAGACCTGTTGGTCTTACCAACATAAAAGGATGGACACAAGGAACAGGTAGCTAAATAAACTATATTGATGGTCATGCAGTCTCCAAATGCTTTGATAAAATACTGGTGTTGAGTGACAGGGTGTAGAAAGGTAGGGTTAAGATTAATGTACTTGCAAAAATTGCAGTGTCCACATCTATGTGTCCCATTCGATGTTATGAGACTAGAAGGATCAAGGGGTGTTCTATCACATAATATTCTTTTAAGATTTTTCTTATTCTTATGCCTAAAAACAGGTGTTTCACCCAAAGTATCTCTGACCAAGGGATCTACCATCAAGACCTTCCAATGTGTCTTGACAATATCTTTGATGTTGCCAACATCATTGGTATAAAAGATGGAAAAAGATGTACAATTCGTAATAGATGTGTCAGGTACTTCAGAACTATCTGTCTGATATGATCCTTTATCAGAGAAGTATGGGGCAGCAGCCCCTGTTCTAGAGCCAAAAATGCTCTCAGTGCCCCTGAATATCTCATTCACGCTGTAACCACGATCAATCAATCTGTGATGTAATTGATTCATATCTTCATCAAACCCACAAGAGCTAGGATTATATCTAGAAACTCTAGTGGCCTGTCCTTTAATAATGTTGTTAAATACATAGGGAGGGTGCATACTGGAACGATGTAACAAAGTGTTCATGTGACAGGGTTTCCTGTAAACTCCTGTGTTAATTAACCCACCCGGTAGTTTCTCTATAAAAATGTCTAAAAAAGATATTTTATGTACAGATAACTCATAACTGAACTTCAAATATGTTGTGGATAAATTAATGGTTTGTATAAAACATAATAACTCTTGATGACTTCCTTTCCAAAGAAAGAAAAGATCATCTACAAAGCGTCTATAAAAAGACACATGCTCTGTAAACGCAGGTAAAGGACACATATGCTCATGTTCCCACTCTGCCATGAAGAGATTGGCGTAGCTATTGGCACAGGATGTGCCCATAGCTACGCCATCCTTCTGTAGAAAGCATCTCCCTTCAAAATAAAACACATTATTGGACAAAACCAGGTTTAATAGAGAAGTCAAAAGATCAACCTTAGAATCAGTCATATTGGATTCACGTCTTAAATAACGTTCGACCATATCAATACCTAATGAATTAGGTATAACAGTGAAAAGGGATTGAACGTCCATAGTTGCAAAAATAAAATCAATCTCTCCTGATACTCCTTTCAAATGAGCATATAAATCAAGCAAAAACTGTCGTGTGTCTTTTAAAACATATATATTATCGTCAACTATCTTTCTCAGGTTGTTCTCTATAAACATGGAAGCTGGTTCTGTTGACCATCGATCAATCGGATCCTTGTGTATCTTGATGAGACCATTGATAAGGGGGATGGTAGGTTTAGGGACATCTAGAAACAGAAAGAGGGTATTATCAATCAAATGACTGTTCAGTAGGTATAATAGTACAGAATGCACTCTATGTGTATAGAATGGAATGAGGTCTAATGCTAGAGGCTGATAAAATTGTGTATCACTCAACATGGATAACATCTTGTTTGTGTAATAAATACTATCCATCACCACTACACCTCCGCCTTTATCAGCTGGTCTAATTGTTATGCTTGTATCCCTAGACAGCTTCTTCAAGGCTATGTTCTCTTGAAACGTAAGATTATATCTATGGTACTGACGTTTCAGTTTATTGTCTCTTATTCTGTATAGATCATCTTCTACCAATTTACCAATTTTTTCTGCTTGAACATTTTAGTGTTGAGTCTGATGAAGCCTGAATAGGTGAAAGCGCTAACTCGTTTTGTCTTGGAATAAAGCTTTTTACTATTTTTACCATTTTTGGATCGTTCCTGACTTGGATTTGTTATATTACACAGTTTTATGTGGATATTTGTACTATAAGAGGACTACAAGAAGATTTTATATCCTGTGCTGCCGTGTTCCGCTCCGCTGTTCAGTTATTATTATCCTTTTACATTTTTTGGTTTACAGAGGAGTGGTTTACTCTACATTTACACTAGTTTATTTTCTTACTTATTTTGAGACATGGCAGAAGGATCGTCGACATCTGTAGAGCTACCGTATGTTATTAAGAGGAATGATACCGTTGCAGAGGCTGTTTTTGGTACCGCAAGATCTATTAGTGATCGTTTTCAAGATTGTTTGAGAGAACGCCAGAATCCTTTGGCGTCATACGAGGACAATGGAGATGTTTTGAACAGTATCGAGACACCTTACAATAAAGAGGATTTAAATAAAGAATTAGAAGTAATAGAATCGGACCTTTCGAAACTTAAACGTATGCAAATGCAACGTCTACATTTCGATGTATGTTTACAGAGACGAATTATTCCAAGGGGTCTACGTGTTTTGAAGATGCCGACGACCGGCACCACTTACCCTGAGCTGCTGTATCAATGGCAGCAGCTCAATATAGAGGTGAGTTTGAAGTATATGACTTTACTAAACCAGTTTTTTGCACCAATTGAAGAAGCCTTACGTACATCGATTGAATTAAAACAAAAGAGAATGTATGACTGTTATCCGCATACGTTGTTGGATACTAGTTTTCACAGCATTCTAGATAGCACTAGTGCTTATGAGAGGAAACTTCTCTCTCAGAAAAGAAACAAGTTACAACGTGACATGTCCGATTTTCGTTTAGGTCATATTTTTACTTGGCCCAGGATATCTGGACCTATGACCCACACGAACAGTACTTTTAGTTCCAGAGTGGTTATCTCTAACTCTGATCTGCCTGCTTTTGTGGATAATAGACTGGTGAATAATACAGTGAAAATGGGGAAGAAGGGTGACTGTATAACGAAAGAGACTTTACCAGCGACACAATGTCTATTGATGCCTGAAGATTCTGGCACTAATATCGATAGAGCATCGGACCATGATCTCAACATTAATAACAGTTGTGATAATGTAAATAGTAATGTTGATAATAATGATACCATTTGTACTTCTGATGTAATTATAGTTTCACATGAATTCAATAAGTTTGAACCTGTTGTAAGGAATAAAACAACAGTTTCTAACACAGGAACTCCTCCACTATCTAGAAGCAATACTGTGGCCACCAGTAATACTACTAACAATACTCCTGTCTTCAATTCCTCTCACCCTTTTCCGATCAGGGTAGAACAGGGGGAAGGGAGGTACAGATCTCAAAGCAGAGGGAGACAGAAAAGGAAATTACCTGCAGAACACATACCCAACAAAAATATAAAGAAGATGTGGGAAAGCAGGGGGCAAGGGAAAACTTAGTGTTTAACCTGTCTTCTCACCACTTGACAACTGATGAGGTATCTGTATTACAGAAGGGTCTGTCTTTTATACCTACTACTCATAGTGTCTTTGAAGAGACTATACGTGATTTCAAACTTTTTGTACGTAATTTATCTCTTCAATTATACTTTAGGGATAATAGAGATTATTCCACTAATGTGAAATTTCATCGTCCCAGTGTCTTTGTACCACAACCACACCCCTTACTTGCTGCCTTTGGTAAATTGGTAGAAGATGATCTATACAGAATAAGAGACAATAAACTGAAACGTCAGTACCATAGATATAATCTTACGTTTCAAGAGAACATAGCCTTGAAGAAGCTGTCTAGGGATACAAGCATAACAATTAGACCAGCTGATAAAGGCGGAGGTGTAGTGGTGATGGATAGTATTTATTACACAAACAAGATGTTATCCATGTTGAGTGATACACAATTTTATCAGCCTCTAGCATTAGACCTCATTCCATTCTATACACATAGAGTGCATTCTGTACTATTATACCTACTGAACAGTCATTTGATTGATAATACCCTCTTTCTGTTTCTAGATGTCCCTAAACCTACCATCCCCCTTATCAATGGTCTCATCAAGATACACAAGGATCCGATTGATCCACCCCTAAGACCAATTGTAGCTGGTAGGGGATGGTCAACAGAACCAGCTTCCATGTTTATAGAGAACAACCTTTGAAAGATAGTTGACGATAATATATATGTTTTAAAAGACACACGACAGTTTTTGCTTGATTTATATGCTCATTTGAAAGGAGTATCAGGAGAGATTGATTTTATTTTTGTAACTATGGACGTTCAATCCCTTTTCACTGTTATACCTAATTCATTAGGTATTGATATGGTCGAACGTTATTTAAGACGTGAATCCAATATGACTGATTCTAAGGTTGATCTTTTGACTTCTCTATTAAACCTGGTTTTGTCCAATAATGTGTTTTATTTTGAAGGGAGATGCTTTCTACAGAAGGATGGCGTAGCTATGGGCACATCCTGTGCCAATAGCTACACCAATCTCTTCATGGCAGAGTGGGAACATGAGCATATGTGTCCTTTACCTGCGTTTACAGAGCATGTGTCTTTTTATAGACGCTTTGTAGATGATCTTTTCTTTCTTTGGAAAGGAAGTCATCAAGAGTTATTATGTTTTATACAAACCATTAATTTATCCACAACATATTTGAAGTTCAGTTATGAGTTATCTGTACATAAAATATCTTTTTTAGACATTTTAATAGGGAAACTACGGTGGGTTAATTAACACAGGAGTTTACAGGAAACCCTGTCATATGAACACTGTGTTAGATCGCTCTAGTATGCACCCTCCCTATGTATTTAACAACATTATTAAAGGACAGGCCACTAGAGTTTCTAGATATAATCCTAGCTCTTGTGGGTTTGATGAAGATATGAATCAATTACATCACAGATTGATTGATCGTGGTTACAGCGTGAATGAGATATTCAGGGGCACTGAGAGCATTTTTGGCTCTAGAACAGGGGCTGCTGCCCCATACTTCTCTGATAAAGGATCATATCAGACAGATAGTTCTGAAGTACCTTCCACATCTATTACGAATTGTACATATTTTTCCATCTTTTATACCAATGATGTTGGCAACATCAAAGATATTGTCAAGACACATTGGAAGGTCTTGATGGTAGATCCCTTGGTCAGAGATACTTTGGGTGAAACACCTGTTTTTAGGCATAAGAATAAGAAAAATCTTAAAAGAATATTATGTGATAGAACACCCCTTGATCCTTCTAGTCTCATAACATCGAATGGGACACATAGATGTGGACACTGCAATTTTTGCAAGTACATTAATCTTAGCCCTACCTTTCTACACCCTGTCACTCAACACCAGTATTTTATCAAAGCATTTGGAGACTGCATGACCATCAATATAGTTTATTTAGCTACCTGTTCCTTGTGTCCATCCTTTTATGTTGGTAAGACCAACAGGTCTTTTAGAGATCGTATACACGAACATCAGTATAGCATTAGGATGGTACACAAACATAATGCCCTAGCCAAGCATGTTTTTGAGTGCGGCCCCCTTCACACTTTTGGCTTTAGGATATTAGAGAGAATCAGTTTTAATTGCCGAAGTGGGGATGTGAGGACACATACAGAAGGTAGGGAGAATTTCTGGATCATGAGATTCAGATCCGACATCCCACCAGGTTTAAATGTTAAACTTTCTGTTAAACCTTTTCTGAAGATGAGGAGATTAAAGGCACATAAATGAGGCCAATGAATTATATATATATACATAGCCATGCCTTTCTCCTCACAAGATTCAGTATGTTTTCATATATGCAGCTTTTTTATATATGTAGTTTTTTATATGTATAGCAGTTTATTAATGTCTTTATACTAGTGAGTGTTCATCTATTTCAGTTTTATACAATTTTTATGATATACAGCTTTATTACTTTAATAGTTTAATTGGCTTTCCCGCCAGTTTAATGTATATATTTTTTCTGCTTGAACATTTTAGTGTTGAGTCTGATGAAGCCTGAATAGGTGAAAGCGCTAACTCGTTTTGTCTTGGAATAAAGCTTTTTACTATTTTTACCATTTTTGGATCGTTCCTGACTTGGATTTGTTATATTACACAGTTTTATGTGGATATTTGTACTATAAGAGGACTACAAGAAGATTTTATATCCTGTGCTGCCGTGTTCCGCTCCGCTGTTCAGTTATTATTATCCTTTTACATTTTTTGGTTTACAGAGGAGCGGTTTACTCTACATTTACACTAATTCAAAAACAATGTTTTTAGATAAGGAGGACAATAAATTAGTAACAGCATCAGCACCTCCGCCTCCCTTACCAGAATATGAAACAAGTGAACAGGTTAATCCACCACCACAATATCCTGTGGTCACTGAAGAAAGAGGCATTATGAAAATAAAACCGTATATTAGAGATCCCATCGGGACCAGGTCTTGAACAAGGGCAGGTAACTCAAATGAAACCATTGAGTTATATCAAATGGTTAAGAATTCACGATCTATGAGTGAAGAAGAAATATGCCCACTTATAGAAGTACCCAGTCCTCAAGCAGGTCAAGATAATCAGGACCCAACTATTTTAGTGTACAGACCCTGGACTCCGGAAGATATCCGGAAAGCCACTGTGGGAATTCCCCATCCAAAAGTTAATTTTAGAAAATTCTCAGAAGATTTACAAGGAATGAGGCCGAGTTATAACTTAAATGGAGAAGAGGTAGAAAAAGTAGTTAGACAAATTGTGGGGCCAGATTGGCACATGATTAGTGGCAACTGGAATCCCTGTGACGCTGCACAAAGACCCCTCCCACATAGCAGCACAGAATTAGACAACAGATCTTACAGACCGCATCTCTGAAAAATGGAAGCCTAGGGCAGACTTGACTTGCATTAATCAATGCATCCAACAAGAAGGTGAAACTATTGACCGGTATTATGCCAGATTATTAGAATGTTTTAATAACCATTGTGGAATGCAGGTTCCTGAAGACCAAACACAAGATTCTCCATATGAACAGCAGTTAAAGAATGCAATTTTAAAAGGCAGTATTGCACCCATAAGCAGTTTTATTACAAAACACATGGTAGACCATCGTACAAGCAGGTTACAGTCATTATTTAAATATGCTAGTCATGCTGAAAGGCATTTTAATAGCATAAAGAAAAAGCTCAAGTATTTTCTGTAGAAGATGGAGCAGAAGTTTATGCAGTACAGTCCAGGAAAAAGGGCAAGAAAAATGCACAGGGAAACAAACAATCTGATCAACGATCGGAGGACTTTGAAGAGCGAAAGAAAAGGGGTGAATGTTTCAAATGCGGTAAAAAAGGGACATTTGGCAAAGGATTGCAGGAAAAAGAAGAAGGCAACCACGGAAGACAAGGAGGGTGAGGACTGACTATATGGTAGTCAGGAATCACTAGAAGGGGATAGCGAAGAAAGGATAAATGAGGATGTGATAGAGGAAGTAGAGGATGCGACAGAAGAGACAGAAGAAGTGCAAGAAGTTAGTGACAGTGAAGAAAATGAAATATTAGACCTAGCTTTATTGAGCTTGGAGCTCTATTTAGCAGACACGAAACCAGAAGTTACACTCTTGGTAGAAGGAAGGGAAGTCAAATTCTTGTGTGACTCAGGGGCATCACGAACCCTAATACATCCCTCCAAACTGCCAGAGAACACAGAGTCACCTGATTACATACTGGTAAAGGCAGCTAATGGACAGCTGTATCGGGAGCCCCTCTCCCGTGATATTGCAATAACTGATCCAGTTTCAGGATTGACTCAGAAAAGCAAAATTGTTGTTTCTGCAAAATGCCCAGTAAACCTCTTGGGCAGAGACCTCATGCAGCTATTGGGTATAGCAGTAGTCCCAACCATGCAGGGTATGGAAGCACAGCAACAAATTGATACCTTTGCAGTGCAATCGGATGGTGAAATGTTTTATTGGTACAGCCAGGACTTGTTTACGACTGGGCCAGGGACTGTGACTGAAGAATTAATGAATGTAGCCATCAGCAAGTTCCCCTCCCTTGACATTGATAAGCAACACCTGTTGCACTGTACCCTGTATTATTGTAACAGACCAGGACCTGACCAGGAATATGAGCAAGAATTGTTTAAAAATTATGCAAACAGATTACTACGTAACCTGTACTGGGACACAGAAGGGAACAGTGTAGCCAGCTGTTCATTGCCCCTGGAGTTCTTTACACTTTTTGATTACCACATGTTAGCTTAACTAAGAACAAAAATATAGAATGGGCAGACCTAGGAGAAAAAGTCACGAGATGGGAGAAACAGACAGAATTAGAACTGTCAGAACAGGGAATACAAATACAGAAGTTGAATTGGATAACTCAGACCAACCCAGCTGTACACTTGCAGTCTAGCAAGGACAGCTGATTAGCACTCCTATTGAAGGAGGAAGAGAATGCCTTACAAAACATACCAGAGACTCTCTGGTCAACAGGAAAATCAGATGTAGGACTTATTCGTACCAGTAGCTATCATGCCAAAGTCAGCATTCAGACCACAGAAAAGACAGTATCCCTTAAGAAAAGATGCAGATGCAGAGGCAGGGATAAAGCCTGTTATAGCAGCCTTACTTAAAGGAGGGATACTAGTAGAATCTCCTGATTCACCATGTAACACACCCTTATTTCCAGTTAAAAAAGCAAATGGAGAATGGCGTATGGTCCAAGACTTACAAGCTGTAAATGATGCAGTAATACCAAAGGCACCTACAGTGCCAGACCCACACACCCTGTTGAATGATTTAAAACCTCAACATAAGTATTTTTCTGTGGTAGACATCAGCAATGCGTTCTTTTCAATACCGATACCCTGACAGCCAGTACTGGTTTGCATTCACATTTTCAGGGGAAAGGGTATACATATACGCGACTACCACAGGGGTATTGTGAAAGTCCAACAATATTCTCACAAGAAATGGCAAGCAACTTTTTGGGATTCACCCCACCAAGAGGCAGTCAGATTTTACTTTATGTTGATGACATCTTGCTGGCGGCCCCCTCCCAGCAAGATTGTAGAGAAGATACCATATTGCTATTACGATTTTTAGCCGCTGAAGGACATAAGGTAAACAAAAATAAACTGCAGCTTTGGAAAAAACAAGTCAAATACCTAGGATATGTAATATCCAAGGAAGGTAGAACATTAGATGAGGATAGAAAAGTAGCAATTTTGCAAGCATCAAAACCCACTACCAAGAAGGAAATTATGTCCTTCCTGGGTACAACTAATTTTTGCCGGAGCTGGATTCCAAACTATGCCTTGGAATCTGCACCTCTGACTGACCTGATATATAAAAAGCCTATGGCAGCACAGGATTTGTTACAATGAACACCAGAGGCAGAATCTGCTTTCTGCAAACTGAAACAGTTAATAGCGTCCTCATTAGTTCTAGGATTACCAAACTACCATAAACGTTTTTTCCAAACTGTAGATTGTAAGCAAGGTTATATGACATCAGTGTTAACACAACAGCATGGGGATAAGCAACGCCCCATTGCTTACTATTCATCACAACTAGACCCAGTGGCACGGTCCTTACCCCACTGTGTACAAGCAGTAGTTGCAGCTGCAATGACAGTACAGGCTTTGGCCTCAGTAGTTTTATTCCACCCTCTCACTTTCAGAGTGCCTCATGCAGTCACGATTATTTTACTGCAAGAGAAGGTAGCATATCTTTCCTCTGCTAGGCATCTTTCCTGTATGACCATATTGTTGAGCCAACCTCGCATGACAAATGAACGGATGCATGACTTTGAACCCTTCTACCTTGCTCCCAACTCCTGCAGACGGCACACCACACCACTGCCAGCAGGTAATTGAGCAAAAGACACTACCTAGAAAAGATCTCATGGATGTCCCCTTGGATGATGCTGAGGTGACATACGTGGATGGTTCGTGCAAAAGGGGTCCTGTGGGACAGAACCTAGTAGGATATGCAGTAGTTTCTGACACTGAGATTATAGAAGCAAAACCTTTACCACACAACTTATCTGCACAGGCAGCAGAATTGATTGCCTAGACACGAGCATGTACCTTAGCAAAGGGTAAATGTGTAAACATTTTTAGTGACAGCCACTATGCTTTTTCTACTGTACATGTTTTTGCACAACAGTGGAAAAACCGAGGAATGATAACATCTACTGGCAAATCTATAAATCATGCACAGTTTATTTTAGATCTTTTAGAATCTATTCAGTTACCTCAGAAAGTAGCTATTTGTAAATGCACAGCTCACACCAAGCAACAAGATAAGATTTCAAAAGGTAATGCAAGAGCTGATACAGCTGCAAAACAAGCAGCTTCAGAAGTATTTCTTTAAAATGAGGAACTACAACCCTCTGAGATTTTAGACTTAGAAATGTTAAAAACAATGCAGACACTCACTACTCAGGCTGAAAAAAGTCCAGTTTTGTACCTACCATAAATGTAGATGTCCAATAGATATGCAACTGCAGTCCTGACATATGGGTTGTCCTGCCTCAGGCAGCCCTTCGGTAGGCCGGATTCCAAAGTCTGGGTCCGGCGTCGGCTGATGTCACCCTTTCCCCGACGTCAGAGCACCTGGGGTATAAAAGCGTCAGCCGACGGCATCTTCTTCAGTGTTTCTTGCCCCAGATGCCAGGTGCCCTCTAAGGAAGGCTAAATTTTTGAGAAAAGAGAAAAAATTCCAGACAAGTACAACAACATAAAAACAAATACACCATAAAAGATTACCCCAGGTAGCTAAAATGAGGGGTAGAAACCCAAAAGAATACCACAGAGGGGTAGGTGGGAGGGAAAACCTGACTGCAGTTGCATAGCTATCGGACATCTACATTTATGGTAGGTACAAAACTGTACTATGTCCTTCAAGGATGCAACTGCAGTCCTGACATATGGGTTGAATACCATAGCTAACCTGGGGGTGGTAGGCACTAAGACAAAGATGGTGTAACTAAAATGCCCTGCAGGACTGCAGTAGCAAATCCTGCTCTGGATCTGGAATATAAAGGCAAGTTGTAATGTTTGGAAAATGTATGCACGGAGCTCCATGTAGCAGCTTCTAAAATGCCCTTTGTTGCCACCCCTCTTAAAAAGGCTGTGGAGGTGGCTGTAGCTCTTGTGGAATGTGGCCTGATGTCAGCTGGCACAGTTTTTCCATGAAAAGAGTAGCAGAACTGAATACAATTTCCAATCCATTTAGAAATTGTCGGTTTGGAAATTGCTTTTCCCTGCACTCCAGCAGCGTAAGCTACAAAAAGCTGGTCAGATTTTCTGAAAGACTTTGTTCTGTCCAAGTAGTAGCGCAACTGTCTGTGTATGTCCAAGGTGTGCAGAAGTCTCTCTCCTTTATTTTGAGGATTAGGAAAGAAGGTAGGCAGGTGAATAGCTTGATTCAGGGACACCCTGGATACCACCTTTGGCATGAATGATGGATTGGTTCTCAAAGAAACTCTGTCCTGATGAAAAATGAGAAATGGTTGTATTGCCATAAGGGCCTGTAGCTCAGAGACTCTTCTTGCTGAGGTTACTGCCAGAAGGAAAGCTGTCTTCCAAGACAGAAATTGCAACTCTGAAGATGCTGCTGGTTCAAAGGGAGGAAGAGTTAGTTTTTCCAGCATGAAGTTGAGGTCCCATGCAGGCACTGGTGGTTTCCTTGGAGGGTTGATGTTCTTTATACCTCTTAGAAACTGTCTTAGCAATGGGTGAGAAAATACAGGCGGATCAGTGTTATATTTGGCAGATATTGCTGAAGCATGTATTTTTATGGAAGAATATGAAAGGCCATTGTGGAGCATTTCAGCCAAATATTCTAGGATCTGTGGAATGCTCATCACTGATGGGTCTTAACCCTTTTTGCTGTTCCAGTTAAGAAATATCTTCCATTTTGCTGAGTATGTTTATCTAGTGGAAGGTCTGCGTGCCTCCAGGATGATATCTTTTACCCTTTTGGAAAGTGTATCCTGAGGAATGTCATCTTCCAAGCTGTCAGCTTCAATGTTTTCAAGCTGGGGTGTAGTGTCCTGTAATTGTGCTGTGTCAGAAGAAGTGGCCATTGAGGAAGGAGCCATGGATTGGTGTGTGTCAAGCTCCGTAGAAGTGGGTACCAGCGTTGTCTTGGCCAGTCTGGAGCTATCAGTATGACTTTCGGTTGCTCTGTCTTGATCTTCAGTAACACCTTGGTCATCAAAGGAAGAGGTGGGAAGGCATATACTGTTAGAGAGTTCCAACTGAAGGAGAGAGCGTCCACCTTCCATGCTTGAGGATGGTATGTCCTTGTGCAAAACTTTTTCAGATGGTGATTGAGGTGGGAGGCAAAAAGATCTATGTCCGGCCTTCCCCATGCTTGAGTTATTTGTAAGAAAATGTCTGGATGCAACATCCATTCGTGCAGATCCATGATGTTTCTGCTTAGGCTGTCCGCCAGAACATTGTCCTTCCCTGGTACAAACTGGGATTGCAGCTCTATTTTCAATTGTAGGGAAATATCCCAGAGATTCATTGCCAGTCTGCAAAGCGGGTAGGAATGGGTACCTCCTTACTTGTTTATGTACCACATAACGGTGGTATTGTCTGTCTTTATTAGTAGATGGCCCTGATGCATGAACTTTTCGAAGGCCTTGATTGCATGTATCACTGCCAGCATTTCTTTTTGGTTGATGTGCAGGTGCTTTTCTTTTTGTGTCCATTGTCCTTGAATGCATCTGCCCTCCATGTGCACCCCCCATCCATGGTCTGAGGCGTCTGTTGTTATGGTTTGACTTGTATGAGGCTTGCTGAAAGGCAGACGTTTGTTTATCTGGCTTGCTTGATCCCACCACAGAAATTCCTTTTGAAGGCATGGAATGAGTGGGATCAATGCTTCCAGGCTGTGGCTGTGTTGAGACCATAGACTTTTTAGATACCATTGTAGTTTCCTCATATGGAGCCTTGCGTGTAGAATCAGAAGAATGCAAGATGCCATGAAACCCAGGGCCTGGAGGATTTTCCTTGCAGTCATCTGGGTGTGTGTTGCCAATTTTCTGAAGTATTCTGGTAATTGCTTTTGTTTTTCTTCTGTCAGAAACGCCATCTGGGTGTTTGTGTCCAGTGTGGCACCCAGGAAAGTTATTTGTTGGGATGGTACGAGACTTGATTTCTGAATATTGACTGTGTATCCCAAGGCCTGCAGTAGGTGAATGACATAGTCCAAGTTTTTTAACAAGGCTTGTTGGCTGTCCGCTTGTATAAGGCAGTCGTCCAGGTAAGGGTATATTTGTATCCCCTGAAGTCTGCAATGTGCAATTACTGATGCCAGGCATTTCATGAACACTCTGGGCAGTAGATAAGCCAAAGGGCAATGCTGAGAATTGATAATGCTCTGAGCCTGCAAGAAATCTGAGGTATCTTCTGCAACTTTGTCTGATTGGGACATGCAGGTATGCCTCCCTGAGGTCCAGAGTTACCAGCCAAGACCCCTTGCCCAGCATGGGAAGGAGTTGCTGTAAAGTCAGCATTTTGAATTTTGGCACAATAAGGTAAGTATTCAGTGCGGACAAGTCCAGAATGGGTCTCCATTGGTTTTCTTTTCTTGGAACAAGGAACAGTCTTGAATAAAATCCTTGGCCTTGTTCTGCAGAAGGAACCTTTTCTATTGCTCTTATTTGAAGTAGGTTTGTTATTTGTTTGAGTGCCTCTGCCCTTTGATTTGGTGGCAGGTTTGACATGCCATGTCTTGTTGGTAGTGTATGAAAATGGAATCTGTATCCTTTGTCTATTATGTCCAGTATCCATTTGTCCTTTGTAATATTGTGCCAATTTTGTGAGAATAAAGATAATTTTCCCCAAAGGTGCTTCTAATTGAGCCCTGGATGGCGGAGTCAAAGTCAAGTCATTGAGATTGTCCCTGCGGAGCAGTGGAAGTTCCTGCCCCACCTCTCTGGTTCGGAGGCTGCCATTGACGTCCTCTGTAGGAGCCTCGAGTTTGCCCTCTACCTCTGCCACGTCTGTTTTTGCCTCTTTGAAATTTGTCTGTGTCTGGAAAGGACCAATGCTTAGAAGGCCAATTCCTGCTGAATCTTGGAGGCTGTACCTGGAGGAAATCTTTGACTGTTTGCACTGATTTTGCCTTTTCCTCTATTTAGCACCAAATAGCTTTTGTTTCTCTAGTGGTGCGTCCAAAAGCTTAATTTTCACATGGTCTGGCAATGTTTGTTCCTTTAACCAAGCATGTCTGCGTATGACCGCACCTGTCATTGCTGCTCTACATGAAGCTTCCAATGCATCATATCCACACTGAAGGAAATGGTTGCTAACCTGCTGAGTATTATGAACCAATTCCTGCAACCCCTTTCTATCTAATGGTTCAGGGGAAGCCAATTTCTTTTGCAAGTCATCCAACATGTATTCCTGATACTGAATCATATGAAATTGACAATTTAATGCTCGCATAGAAAGGGTGGAAGATGTATATACTTTCTTGCCCCACCTTTCTAAAGCCCTAGAATCTCTTTCCGAAGGAAGTGGATTCTTAGCAGTAGTGGAGGAAACCCCTTTAGGCCCCTGAGAAATAGTTTCAGGGTCAGCAGTATGGCCCTTGTACAGAAATTGATGTGTGTCTGGGACCCTGTAGTACCTATCTGGCTTGACAGGAACAGGGGGGAGGGAGTCAGGAGAAACACTAGATTCTAAGTACACATCATCTAAAACATTTAAAACTGGAGGAATAGCTAAGGGTCTATGCTGAGGTAGCTTTAAAAATTCCCTTAACCTTTTCCTAGAATCTGAGTATTCTTGGCCTTGCCATTTGAAGTGTTCTCTCATGGAATGAAGCGTTTCCCCAAAGGAAAACTCCTCAGGAGGAGAAGCAGAGGGAATGGATTCCTCTGCATCAGAATCCTCATAGGCCGGGAAGGCCTCCTCCTGGTAATCTGAATGTGCAGAATCACCTGAGGCCTCATCGGAGAACTGGGGATTCTGAATGTGCAGAATCACCTGAGGCCTCATCGGAGAACTGGGGATCTACCTGCTCAACCCTAGGCCTCTTGTCAGAAGGCGGCTGAGAGCCTCTATCAGGATGTGGCTGAGAACCCCTGATTAAAGAAATAAGGTCCTCAGCTAAACTTAAAATTTGAGAACCAGAAGTGGATCCCAGAGAAACAGATCTTGGAGGGAGAGACTTAGCCTGTTTGGCAGCCTTAGTGTGTAGGCCTTAATGGACATAGACACTGGAGGCCTGGCAGCCCCACGTGCTGGAGTAGTCTTATCCACTGAAATGGTGTTAGAAATATCCTGGGCTTCGGTCTCAGAGGGGAGAACAGAAACCGGCACCGAGCTGGCCTCTGGTACCGAAGTAACCAGTGGAGCGGTGTCGTCAGTCTGTAGCGGTTGTGAAACCGGCTCAGAAGAGACCGAGACACTCGCGGTAGGCCTAAGCGTGGTGTCGGCCGAGACCACGGGTGTCGGTCCTTATCCTTCCGTTTTTTAGGTAAATGTGCTGTCGGAAGCTCCGATGGCATGATATAACAGAAATCTTCCCCAAAATAATCCTGTGAAAACTCTGCCCGACGCCTAAGAGTGCGTTTATTGAAAGAAGCACAAGCTGTACAGGCCGAGATGTTGTGTTCTGGGCCTAGGCAGGGTAAGCAGTAAGAGTGGAAATCCTTATGAGGTATTTGTTTCCCACAAGTTAAACAATTAACTTTTACAGTTTTATCTGACATCGGCTGAGGCAAGAAAAGGTCCCCAACGGGGTACTTAGCTTTTTTGAAGACTTCGGTAGCTGAAAACACAGGAGCTGGTCGACCGGCACTTGCGAACTGCTTCTGCTTCGGGCACCGCACGGCAAGAAAGACTGAAGAAGATGGCACCGGCTGACGCTTTTATACCCCAGGTGCTCTGCCATCGGGGAAAGGGCGACATCAGCCGACGCCGGACCCAGACTTTGGAATCCGGCCGACCGAAGGGCTGCCTGAGGCAGGACAACCCATATGTCAGGACTGCAGTTGCATCCTTGAAGGACATCAAAGATGGGTAAAACGAGGAGCAATTCTCGAAAAGGGGCTGTACATCTCTAAAGAAGGGAAACTGATACTACCATCTAATTTGTTTAGATATGCAGCTTTGTTGAGCCATGGGCAGTGCCATGTCTCAACAGGGGGGATGGTACAGCTGGTGAACCAGGTGTTCACAACGTACGGATTTACAAACTACTCTAAAAAATTTTGTTTGATGTGCCAAATTTGTAACAAACATCATGCACAAGGGGCGTTAAAGCCCAAGCAAGGGAGTTTCCCTACACCACCATATCCGTTTCACACTATCTGTATGGATTTCATAGAATTGAACAAATGTGACAATAAGAAGTATTGTCTTGTCATTGTAGATATGTTTTCCAGATGGGTGGAAGCCTTTCCAACCAAAAATGCAGATGCAGCCACGGTGGCAAAAGTAGTTGTCAAAGAAATCATCCCTAGATTCGGCATTCCGGAAAGGATCTACAGTGACAACAGTACACGCTTTGTAAACCAAACCATACAGCAGTTAAGTAAGCATTTTGGTATTTCTTTAAAAAATCATTGTGCATACCATCCGAAATCTGCAGGACTACTTGAGAGACACAATGGTATATTAAAGAACAAATTAAGAAAGTTAATAGCTGAGACAGGGAAGAATTGGTTGTACTGTTTGCCCCTGGCACTGTTGAGCATGAGAACTGCTCCGACTGCAAATGGATTGACTCCTTTTGAGAAACTATTTGGAAGGGCTTATTATACACCCCAGTGGAAACTTCTCATGTCCGCAGACCAGGAAGCCAATTATACACTAGCGGAATATATGAGAAAAGTCATGAATTCTAAACATCTGTTGCAGTCAAATTCTGTTTCAGATAAAGAACAAACTGAAACATCGGAAGTGGCAGTGATCCCCGGGGAGTGGGTGTGGGTGAAGAATATAAAGAAGAAAAATTGGTCATCACCAAGGTGGGAAGGTCCATACCAGGTGCTTCTTTCGACACCCACTGCAGTCAAGATAGCAGAGCGAGCCTCGTGGATTCACCTGACGCATTGCAAACTAGTTAAGAACTTTGAACTGGACAAAAATCTCACCTCTCCATCGGGGCACTCAGCACAAAGTCTGGCTACAAAGGGGGGTCAGATCAATAGGACTGATCCTTCTCAACCCCAGTGAAGAAACCATCGGTGCTGAAGGTCCTATTAGGGCAGAGAGCAAGAACGCATGTCTGAAATAAAGATGACAGGATCCAGTAAGATCCAGATGTACCTATTCGGAAGAGTCGGAGAAAACAGGAATGCAGAACAACAGTTTTCTCAGAAGTATTGCATAATCATCCTGTTGACTGTACTAGTGACAATAATCTTTTTGTCGTGGCCATTCCTTTTCCCAGCCACACAAACTGAACTGAATAAATGTGGAGAGTTGCACGTAGAGTGGCACCCAAACTTCAATACTTACCAGGCAATCAAATATGTGTATGCTGAGACCTTCAATGTTTCGAATTGCTGGATTTGCACAGCCTTGCCAACAGCATACGAGGGGTTATTGTTAACTTCAGTCCCCCTGGGAGCCAACAAGACCTGGGAAAATTTAGTCTATGATACATCAGATGTTACAACAGATGTTACATCACAAGATAAAGTAGCATTGCACTTGTCTGTTCGACAGAAGGGGACTGTGTGTTTTTACAAAAATGATACAGTTCAGGTGGGTTGGAGCAATTGCAATGTGACTGTTCCCTATAGATGCTACAATAAAACTGATAACACAGGTTCCTATTGCAACACAAGCTACGATTCATTTTTTGAACTGATGCACAGGACAACTGATGAAGTAAAACATAATGCTGATCTTTATAAACAACTGATTATAGTTGACAAAAAAAATGTTTCATCCAGAGCCAGGACATAGTAAAGTTACTGCCAAAGTAGAAGATTGCTCCTTTGTATGTGGTAGGAAAGCATATAATCGAGTACAATGCCCCTTTTGGGATGTACCTTACCAAACACCTGCAGCAACTGGTAAGACCCCAAAAGTACCTCACCAAGAGGATCAAAGGGCTCAAACAGATGCCATATGCTGCCCGGTTAAAGAAACTCCAGCTCTACTCAGTGGCATACCGCCTGCTCAGAGGCAACCTGTGCCTGACGTATAAAGCCATGTCTAACCTGGAATTAAGGGACATGCTGCACCTCAAAAAATTCGAATCCCATCGAGCTACACGCTCGAGAGACTTGAACCTCAGCACTGAAATAAATAGGACATGCTGGAGGGACAGATTGATAACCCAGAGGCTCCCTTCACTCTGGAATAAAATCCCAGTCCAGGTTAGGCAGAGTCCCTCACTGACTCTCTTCAAGAGGAATCTTGATGAGTGGATGGGAGATTGTAGGTTTACCCCGGGTATCACTTCTGTGTCACTGTTAGACAGAGGCACAGTATACCAACCTCGGAAAAGGGCATAGCAAACTTAATTTAAAATGGGTGGCGAAAGCCAAACATACTCTGGCTAGGCTTATAAATGCCCTAGGGAAGATAGCCTAGTATGAACCTATGAACCTATAAGTGGTTACCTGAGAATTGGTCCGGCAGTTGTTATTTGGGGTACCTGGTTCCGGCCATACGACACACACCAGTTTAACCTCAGGGGAAAATTCGGAATGTTCGACGAGAAATCAAGAAGCCTGTCAATCCAGTGGGGCAGATCAATGCAGGCTGGAAAAACCATCATGCTGTGGGCCTAGGTAAAAATGGACTGTCACATATGGACTTGGGTGATACCATCATCTCATGGGCAAATGTACTGCCAGCATATGGAGCAACAAAATCAATCTGGGAACTGAGAAAACTGTCTAAACCTCTCGAAATACTGAGCAATGCAACCTTTTCTGCCCTACAACTGGTGACTGATGAACTGACTGCCATGAGAACTGCAGTTTTTCAAAACCACATGGCTCTCGACTTCATTTAATCCAGGAGGAGTGCTGTTTATATATTCCTGACCACAAACACGAGATAGACAATCACCTTGAGGTAATTCAGCAAGTGTTGGCTATGACCAAGCCAGGACCAAATCCATTGATGGACTTTTTCCAGAGACTATTTGGGGGGTGGGGAGTATCCTGATGAACATCCTGATTGCCATCTGTGTAGGAATAATCCTACTGTTGGTATGTGTTTGCTGCTGCATCCCCTGCATGAAAAGACTGATTAAAGACTTTATAGACATGTCAGTTTCAGAAATCTTATACCAAGGTGCTGAACTTGAAGAATTGTTGAAAATTTGAAAATGCTTTCATAAATTTAAACTGAATGACTCTCTTAACTGCAAATCCTGAGTAGGAAGAGGTTAGGGGAAGAAAAAACTGTTTATGCTTATTTTGAAAGTAGAATAAAAGTATTAAAAGGGGGGGAATGTTAGAAAAATATGTATCAGTAATATGCATGCTTAGTGCATTCGAGGTTTAAAAGGGTTAATACATTTATTCAGTTCACACTGCATGAATCTGCACAGCTACTAGAGACATCCCAATCCTGTTTATGTCATAAAAATATGCGCAGCTATGATCTGCTTATGCCATGGAAATTAACAAGAAGCATTTGATTTCTGCAAATGTCATGAAAATAATAAGTGTTTCATTTCTACTAGTGTCAAGAGACTTAAAGAGTTATTGATTTTCAGCTTATGCCATGAGAAAGTACACAGGGCTGAAGCTATTGATAATGAAAACAAAGGCTGCTTGAAAGTATAAACCGTAGTCAGCATTACTTGTACCTAAGCTAGAAATGTACCTTGAATCTAGGCAAAATGTAACATATATATTAGACCTGCACAACTGAAGAATTGAAAGATTGTGGTGGGCTAAAAATAAGCTCCAAGGCCAGGTTATTTTTCTCAAATGTTTTTGTAAATCAACAATAATCCAGTCATGTCAGCAGGAAATCTGAGTAACATTTTCTATGTAACACATAGTGAGTTTTAAATCTGAACATGTCAGCAGGAAATCTAAGCAACATTTTCTGTAGAGCAATAAAACTACGTCAACAATAGAATAGTAACATTTCATAGAACTGTATAAAAGTAGCATACTGCTCACTAGTAATTTAGACAAATCATTCTGCCTGCATGCTTTGTCTCCCGGCTGCAAGTTAATAAAGGGTGCCATACTTGAACCTTACGTGAATTGGTCTTTGAAGTTTTTTCCTTTGACAAAAACATACTCATTCTGCTCTATCACAGCACTTTTTGTGACCAGACCTTTTTGGCTATTATCAGTTTCTTTTATGAACCCTTGCTGCTTTATCTGTGCAGTACTTAACACCTGTTCATCTTCCATGGTAGCTGCACAGGTATGACCTTTGCTTACTGCCTCTTCTGCCTTTCATTTCTCAGTATAGACCATTCACAAACATTCTTAACAGGTTTGCGACCCTAATAATTTTGCTAAAAATATGGAGTCAAATAGGATTGGGTATTTCATGCTTTAAAGACAATCACAGGTCAGTCACTATGTGTTAAGCTACTGAGTACAAGGACAGTTATGCTAAACTAAATAATAAGCAAACTACATGAGGGAACAAAACACAAAAGTCTTTACCAAAAAGGCAAAAGCAGGAGTCTCCACTCCTGTGCCGATTACAAGCAATATTCCTTTGTAACACAAGGCAGGTATATCCAACGGGCAATTCTTCCAATGTCGTGAGAGGTCATCATCATCTCAAAGCAGGTGTCTCTTATGAATAGTCTTTCCATGGCAGGAACACCTTCCTCACCAAAATAATCCCTCTGCATTAAGAGGCAAATTTCTCTGGCTTTCAATTTCTGATCTTCTGGGGGGGGGGGCTACACTATACTATTATATTAATAATACCTGCTAACTCTAACCTTAAAATTACCCCTGCCCCTAACCTTTCAAAACCCCTTCCCATAACACTACCACTACTTTACACTGCTTGGACACAAACACACACACTGCACTGCAACTATGCCTTCACTTAACCCTACCCTAACCCATCTCACTTGCACAAACGTCCTACCTCCTAACACTGAACAATTCAGAACATCTAAAGGTTTTGACATTACTTCCTAAAATACACACTTTCCTTACCGCAAAAATTCAACGTTCCTCTCATTCACAATGTTAAAATCTCAACGAATGGAAAAATCGACTGTATTTCAGTCACTTAGTTCACTGATCACCAGAAGTACTGACAGAATGAATGACACCCATACATACTGCGATGGCAAGCACTAGCTCTAGAGAGTTGATAAATGAAGTCAAATCCTGGAATTCAGGAGGCATATTGTGAAAACACATGCGGACCAGCCATTGCACTAGGAAACCTATGTATGAAACAGGTTGTACTGATGATGGACAATTGAACTTGTAATGTCCATTGAAGGATTCTCATCTTCAGGCGAGCGAAGGGCGACAGATTGATGGCCGCTACCATGGATCCCAGGGCCCTCAGGACTAGTTCCGCTGGGGGAGCCGACAATTGTAAGAAGTCTAGAATGTGAAGGCTTAGACTGTGAAGTCTGTCCACTGTCAGAGAGACTCTGGATTGAGTAGTGTCTATCCTGGCCCCTATGAATTCCAAAATTTGAGTAGGATGAAGGAAGGATTTCTGGTGGTTTATCGTGATCCCTAGGTGGTGGGCTATGTGTAAGAAGTAGTCCCTGCCTGAGCAGAGTTGATGCCTGGTGGGGGCGGTTAGGAGCCAGTCGTCCAGGTACGGAAAGACCCGTTTTCCCTGAAGCCTCAGGTGGGTCCCTACAACTGCCATGACCCTGGTGAACACCCTGGGGGCTGTGGTGAGACCGAAGGGTAGGACCCTGAACTGAAAATGGCTGGCTCCCAGCCGAAAGCGGAGGAACCTTCTGGATCATCTGTCCATCAGAATGTGGTAGTACGCATCCTTGAGGTCTATCGAGCACATCCAGTTGTTCTCCTGCAAAAGTGGGAGAACGGATTGAATAGTAACCACTCAGAATTTTTCTTTGACGACTGACAGGTTCAGTGTGGACAGGTCGAGAATGGGTCGCAAGTCCCCCGTCTTTTTTGGCACCAAAAAAAAACTGGAGTAAAAGCCTGATCCAGATTGTTCGGGGGGGGGGGGTGCACTGGACAGCTCTTTTTCTTAGCAGCCCACGAATTTCTGATGCTGCTGCCTCCCTCTGATCGGGTGGAACATCGGGGAGTCTTGTTGATAGGGGAGGGTAAGATGGGAAAGGAATTGAATAGCCTCTGGATATGATTCAGAGCACCCAGCAATCTATCGTAATGGACTCCCATTTCGTTAGGTATTCCGAGAAGCACCCCCCGACTGCCTCCAGAGAGGAGCAGTCGGGCAACCCTTCATGGCTGCTGCGCGGGTCGATCCGAAAAAGGTTCTCTTGACCCAAAGTTCTTCGGACCCTCTCTGCCTCTGGGCCGGCATCCACCCTGTCCTCCTCTGCCTCTGAAGGACGAGGGATCCGGAGAGAAATGGGATTGTTGAGCTTTCCAGAACCACATCTTCTTTTGTCCTCTTTGGTTCCTGGAGTAGGACCTCTGAGGAGCAGAGAAGCGGATCCCGACGGCAGACGTCTTCCCGTCTTTCTCGCTCTGGAGGAGCGTATCGCGGATGGTTTTGCCAAAGAGCATAGTACCGTCAAAAGGGACATTCGCAAAGGACGCCTTGAAGAGTTCTGCAAAATCACAGAGACAGAGCCAGGCCTGTCTACGTAAGACGATGCCCGTTCCGCTAGCTCTAGCCGTTCCCTCCGCAGCATGGGAGAGGAGCTGCATAGATGTGTTGGTGATTGACTTGAGAGTGGCCATTCGAGCCGAGAAGGTCCGCTTGTCCTTTGCCGTAATGGACTCTGGGGTGACCCAGCGTACTCTTTAATCAGGTCCCGCTGGAGCCGAATCACATGTGCCATGTAATTCAGTGACCTTACAGAGAAGGTCGCTGAAGAGAACATCCGCTTTCCTAAGCGGTCCATCATCCGAGACTCCTTGTCTGGAGGATGCACCGAGGAACTCTCCTGTGCTAATTCCTTTTTAGTGACAGCCGCCACCACCATGGCATCCACTGGGGCACCCTTGCTCCAAACTGTCCTGTCCGTGGGAGGGCTGAGGATCCTGTCCGGTCTCTTGGGTATTGGCTCGACAGTGTCCGGCTCCTTCCATGCCCTGGTAGTTATGAGGTCTACCAGGGGGTCGGTGGGAGGGGACACCCAAGAGGTAGATGGGCCTGCGTCAAATGCCTCCAGAAACACAAACTCATCCGCAGAAGGTTTTTGGGCAGACCACCCCCCTCTAATGCGTAACATTTCCATAATGTCTCCGAAGGAGATGTCTTCGGGGGGTGACCTTGGGGAACCTTCCCCTTCCTCTAAGTCTGTGTCCTCTGTGAGGGACTCAGGTGAGTCCAAGTGCCTCCTCTTGCACTTTCGTTTGTGAGGAACCTCCTCGGGGGGGCTGTCCGAAGAGGGCTCACCAACAATGTCCTGTTCCTCTACGGGAACAACCTGGGACATAGGTGCAGGCTGTCCCTGGGGCAGGATGATGGAAGACAGGCCCGTCTGAGTGGGAATGGTGGATGAATCTGTAGCAAGAGCCTGAGGCCTCGAATCCCTCAAAAGGACCCTCTCCATGATGTCGAATGCCGAGGGGGAACTGTTTTCCCTTGGATCCAAAAGTAGTCCCCTCGGATCCGACGTGCAGACCGGCACCGAAGGTGACCCGATCGGATCCGAAAGGGTAGTGTGCCCCGACATTAACGGAGCCGAAGGCCCGCTGACCCCTCTGGATCCAACGCTCAGCTCACAGCCTCGAGAGCTTGGATCCGAAAACGGATCCGACAGACTCGAGGATACAGTCGGCGCCAAAGTAGGAAACACTGTCGGTGCCGACACTACCCCGACTCCAAAGCTAGTCGGATCCGACAGCTCCGAACCCCGAAAGCAGGTCAGAGAAGGAGCAATGGGGGTGACACAGGTGTCGAGTTCCCCCGCAGCAGGGGGCGGGGAGGCAAGAGCACTCCCATCTGCATCTGGGCCTGGAGAAATTGACGCATCATCCGGTCCAATATCTGCATCCAATAAACTTCTGGTGGATCTAAATGAGGCCACCGAAGCCGGTCGGGAAGGTCGCCTAGATGACCTCGAAGGTGACTGGGTCTCCTCCTCCGGCTCCAGGGAGAAACATGCAGAACGGAGCCGGGAGGGGGAAGGCTCGGAGACCTTAAGGGGAGAGGCAAGCTGTTTAAACGGCGGTGCCGAAGGGGTCGAGTCGGACCACCTCTTGTGACTGTGATGCCTTTCTTTCTCTCTCACCCTATCTTTTTAACCTTCTTTCTGCCGTCCCTTTCCTCCTGTGCCAGCGAGGGAGGTTGAGTCCCGGCCAGGGGATCAGGAGCGGCAGGTGGGGCAGCCGCAGCTGGCGCCAAGGAGGATGAAGCAGAGTCCGGGGACAAGAGGCCCACCAGAATAAGCTTCGACCTCCTATCTTTCAAAGCCCTGGGGTTGAAGGCTGCACAAATAGTGCAGCGAGGAGAGGTGATCAACTCCCAGGCACAGGACACACAGAGTGTGGCCATCCGCTGGGAACAGCTTATGGCCACACTCGGTACACTTAGAGAAAAAGGCTTTAGGGCCTTCAGCCATTATAGAAGAGGAAAAAAGAAAAATAGGCCCACAAGCACACACCTTCACACAGGCAGAGGGGGAGGGGAATAAATCTAAGTTAACCAAAAGTTAAAAGAACTACCCAAAAAAGGCTAGAAAGATAAGAGGAAGTTCACACACACAAAGTTAGAAAAAATTTGACAGAAATTCAAGATTTAAATGCTAAACTCACAGTACTATGCTCGGAGCTCATTCTGAGAAGCTTATGGAAACCGCGGCAAACGAGATCTGAGGGTTAGAGGAAGATGGCAGGGCATTATGGGTAGGGGGAGGAGCTTGGAGCTCAGATCTTTTAGCTTGGAAAGCTGCCGGCTTGGATCCAAATCGTATCAGATACCCACAGGTTGCTGAGCAAATTAAGTTAACTACTTCAGATCACATTTTAACACTTTTTGAAGTGGAATGATTTATTAAATTTGTGACACTTTATGGGTCTATAATATGGGATGGTCTCACAAGTATATGAATGGTTTGTTAAATGTGTGATATATTTAGGTTATATACCATGCAATGGTTGTAGTAGTAAGGATTAGAGGAACACGCTGTTAAACGTGTTGATACGTATTAAGGGTATATACCATGGGGTGGTGTCAGGATTATAGGAATATTTTTTTAAATGTGTGATGTGTATGCATTTTCTCTCTTTCGAATACAAACAGTTCCTCCACACAGTGAAGTAAATGTCTAAATCACCAAAGTATTCCAAATGGACCGAGAGGAAAACTTCTCTGGCTTTCTGTTTCAAGCCATCCGTTCTATTGGAAGCAAGGTCCTGCTGCCGAACTGTCCCCAAAAACTGCCTTAGCTCATCTAATTTAATGCCTTGATTCTGTCACCCAATACAAGGCAATGCTGAAAAGTCTCTCTAATTTTCCTTCTTATGTTCTTGATTAGCCCTTTGTTGCATAACCAAAGTTTGTATAATGACACAATTGTCTTTTCTAAAAGCATCTAGTTTCTTAATAACAAATCTGAAAGTCAAGTTCTGCTTTTCAGTATCTGTTCCACTTCTTTTACAGCTAGAGTTTTCAGTTTCAAATAAGGTTTCACTTTGCAGACTTGCAACTCTGGACTGAAAAACATTTTTTTTACTTTGTTATACATATGTTAAGCAAATATTAGACTTACCTGGCAGACTTCAGGTGCACCCTGGGAGGACTGTCTGGTTAAGTGACCTGCTCCGAGTCACAGCACAGCTACAGACTCTTACTGCTGACAAATGCCATGCATGGCAACAAAACTGGCTACACAGGCTTATTATATGAATAAAACCCTGTAACCTTGGCTACAAGTAGCAGCTCACTAACATCTCAGAAACAATTCTCTGTGCTTACTTCCATCTGTTAGCTCCTACATACGTGAGATATTTTGATGCAAAACATACTCATTCTGCTCTATCACAGCACTTTTTGTGACCAGACCTTTTTGGCTATTATCAGTTTCTTTTATGAACCCTTGCTGCTTTATCTGTGCAGTACTTAACACCTGTTCATCTTCCATGGTAGCTGCACAGGTATGACCTTTGCTTACTGTCTCTTCTGCCTTTCATTTCTCAGTATAGACTATTCACAAACATTCTTAACAGGTTTGCGACCCTACTAATTTTGCTAAAAATATGGAGTCAAATAGGACTGGGTCTTTCATGCTTTAAAAAGACAATCACAGGTCAGTCACTATGTGTTAAGCTACTGAGTACAAAGACAGTTATGCTAAACTAAATAATAAGCAAACTACATGAGGAAACAAAACACAAAAGTCTTTACCAAAAAGGCAAAAGCAGGATTCTCCACTCATGTGCCGATTACAAGCAATATTCCTTTGTAACACAAGGCAGGTATATCCAATGGGCAATTCTTCCAATGTCGTGAGAGGTCATCATCATCTCAAATCTGGTCTCTCTTATGAATAGTCTTTCCACGGCAGGCACACCCTTCCTCACCAAAATAACCCCTCTGCACTAAGAGGCAAATTTCTCTGGCTTTCAATTTCTGATCTTCTGGGGGGGGGGGGGCTACACTATACTATTATATTAATAATACCTGCAACTCTAACCTTAAAATTACCCCTGCCCCTAACCTTTCTAAACCCCTTCCCATAACACTACCACTACTGTACTCTTCTTGGACACAAACACACACACTGCACTACAACTATGCCTTCACTTAACCCATCTCACTTGCACAAACGTCCTACCTCCTAACACTGAACAATTTAGAACATCTAAAGGTTTTGGCATTACTTCCTAAAATACACACTTTCCTTACTGCAAAAATTCAATGTTCCTCTCATGCACAATGTTAAAATCTCAATGAATGGAAAAATCGACTGTATTTCAGTCACTCAGTTCACTGATCACCAGCAGTACTGACAGAATGAATGACACCCATACATACTGCGATGACAGGCACTAGCTCTACAGAGTTGATAAATGAACTCAAATCCTGGAATTCAGGAGGCATATTGTGAAAACACATGCGGACCAGCCATCGCACTAGGAAGCCTATGCATGAAACAGGTTGTACTGATGATGGTAGTCACAGAGTTGTGTGTTGTCGTCCTCCTCAGCAATGTGTTCTCTGTCCACGTTTAATATTTCATGCCAACATGACACAAATTGAGCCAGCTGCAGGGGTGGACTGTGCTAGATGAAGGTGGGCACAGTATGCCATGGCACTGGTTAAGAGGATGCATGAAAATCTTGAACCAATCTTTGTTAATTCATACATATACTTGACTGACAAAAATGTGCATCAGACATATGATACCCAAGTAAAAGAATACAAAGGGAAGGGAAGTTACTATCATTAGCACTGGTGCGGATGGCCACGTCAGGTGATATGAACAGGCAATATTGTCCATTTGTTGGTATGATCGAACACATACATTTTGCATTATGGGTGCCAGATCTATGGTGGTGAGTGGAGAGGATAGAGATACACTGGCCAGTAAGGTGACATTGTCTCCAATGCTATGCATGTGTGTGTGGAGATGGGACTTGTGTGTGGTGATGAGAGTTGTGGAAGTATGACTAAGTGTGTGCTGGGACAAAGCCTTACCAGATGTTGCAGCACTGTGGTGGGATACATAGGGTACCCACAAGAGACACATGCACAATCCACACATGCCCTCCATCCATGGAACTGCTCTCTCCTGGGAGGGTCAAGGCCATTATCCAAACCATACCAACAGGAAGGCATGCTCCATGAAAGTGAGTACTGGCCACTGTTGTGGATCAAAGAAAAACTCTCACGAAAGAGGCAGAGGGTGAGGTAAAAAAGAAGATTCCTTTAATCCAACCAAGACGTACTTTCTGGTACCTCGGCAATTCGCCTTCATGGAAGTGAGAGTTTTTCTTTGAAGTTTTGTATCGTGTCCTCTGTGTTTTTTTACCCTATTGTGGATCAACCTGGCACAAGTACCACGCTTATATGGATGCCCATGCATCTCTTTTACCTCCAAATAAGAAAATCAGGGACAATGGACCTTAAAATCAGGGACGCTCAATGGCACTAATTAGTAAAAGATGTGCATATTCAAATGCATTAATTTACATGGCCACATTCAATTACACAGACAAGATATTACTTAGAGATCTGACTTTTTTTTATTTATTATTAAAAAGAATTACATGCGCACAGACACGCTCATGATATGGAAATATCTTCAGACAAATGTCTAAAATTCAAGTAATGCAAACTTACCCCTCACACCCTAATAGTTCTAGTTTTATAAAGACAGGCACAACAGCTGAAACATTTGCAAAAGACAAATACTTAACTTGGAAGCAACACACAAGACAATTTACATTCAGTAGTGCATTCCTACGATGACTATTCACTACAGGTCTACATGCCATTTCCCAATGGTCACAATATGTCACAGTAACAGTTATTCAACTTGATCAGCTTGGCGATCAAATTCAACTTCTGCAGCTGACGCTGTGGATGCTCTGCTGTATGCAGCTGTTGCTGTGGAATGCTCTTTGATGTATCCATATCTAAGTTTGTATGTGGTAGTACTTCACTCTGGACACTATCTTATTGTGCTTTTACATTAGGAGAACTGGGATTATTCATCTAGTGGCTGTAGGTGTTTACCTGGTCTTTCTTTGCTGGGAAACCCACACAAAAGGGCTCTAAGACACTAAAACTGTACCATTTGCTGCTGCTTTGCACTGTATTTTACTACTGCATTTGTTGCATTTTGACTGTACTTCACACCAACTGCTGCTTTTACTTAATTTAAGAAAAGATCTGTTTCTGCTGTTTTATTCTGTTGCTATTACTAATGCAAGAAAAATTGTGCTGCTTTTTACACTGTTGCTTATTTAATTAAAAAAAAAAAGCTTTTTTTTTTCCTGTTCGGTTGCACTTCTGTTGCCGTAGAATAGACTGGATTCAGACTGGCTGAATTCTGTTCTGTTTGTAGACTGAGCACTAAAAATCAGGACTTTTTTTGGAGAAGCCCCACTGTACCCTCGTGGCAGGAACATACAGTAGGACTATCTAATTGAAGGTTACTGATTCAAGGCTGAGTTTGAACTATTTCATTGGTGCAGGGTTCAGTCTGAGCTTTTTGTTGATTTCTTCGTATTAGCTGCTTTGCTCTTGCTTGCGAGTCGCACACCATCTCACTCCACCATGCAGAGTGGGTAACTCTTAGCAGTTACAGATGCAAAAGCGCCAACAGAAGTATTTTTCCCTTAGTAGTGACTATCTAGCACATCAGTTCTTGAACAGCTCTCAGCTGTTCAAGTGAGTCACCCAGCAGAGATTTTACTTCTTACCTACCAACATTAGACCCTATAGATCCCCTCTTTTATAGATCTCCTACTGTATATCCTATAGGTTAATTACCCTTAGCTCCCTGCCTGATACCCCCATCTTTTTCTCCTTATCTGCTGAGATACCAGGTTCACACCTTGCATTATGAACTGTCAATTTTCCTGTTTCCCTTGCCAGCCTGGTGGACATGTTATTTTTTGAGGCAGTGCAGCAGCTGCCTCATGTACACTGACCATCCCTTACTCCTGAATCACTCAAGTACAATTTGCGAGAGATGCTCTTACACTAAAAATCTGGAATCACTGCTCTGTTGCGACCAAAACAGCAACACGAAACAGGTTGTCAGCTCACACACCATGACTCCTATTCGTAATATGCACCCAACACATAAACCTTCATATGCACAGGTACTCTCCAGAAACCTACCTAAACACCAGACACCTCCAAAACACAAACATGCTACACCTAACACAACACCCAAAGCACCGAATGCACATAAAAACACTAGCACCTGTGTCTCACCAAATAAGTCCTTAAGGCAACGCACAACTATTCCAAATGTTTTAGTTATAGGTGACTTTATAATGAGACATACAGATGCTCCACTCACCAGGTTGAACAAGGAGAATGTTACAGTCAGCTGCCTGTCTGGTGCAAGGATTCACCAGATCACACATGCACTCAAGTCTCTCAACAAGTACCATTATGACTCCATCATAGTTCATGTTGGTGTGAACAACTTGAGACATACCTCTCTGGACTACATGAAGAGAGACATGATTGAGCTCTCTAAATATGTGTCCCAGGCAGGTATGTCTCTACCTCTGAGCAGCATTTTACCCTCACCTAGGATGAGGTCACAAAATAAACAGAAAATGAGTGACTTCAATAATCGGTTTGGTTTCTGGTGTCATTCTAACGGGATCCAGTTCCTGTCAGCCTGGGATGACATGGTGGATAGACCATGCTGCTTTGCCAGAGATGTCTTCACCTGGCACCTCTACGCTTTCATTTGCTGGCTTAGCCACTTGCCTCCCCCGTAACGTCTTTTTTAGGCAAGGTCACAACAACAAACTTCCTGATGGGAAAGTATCAAAGAAACTAATGGTCATGCTGCTAAATGCTAGGAGTTTAAATATCTGCACTCTCTGGAAGCACTCCTCTCCCTGAAAGATGCTGATGTCTGTGTAGTCACAAAGACCTGGCTCAAGGCTGAAAAAAGTACCCCAGCCTTGCAATGCTACAATGCCTTCCACACTTTCAGACTGAAAATTGAAGGTATGCGGACCAAAGGAGATGGAGTATGTATCTTCATTAAAGATAATGACTGGTTAGAGAAAAAAGCTCTATGGAGCTACTCCAAGTCCAAATTACCATGGGGAAGACCCGCCCTTCAGGTCATTGTCAGTTACAGGTCCCCCTCCATGAAACAGGATGCCCACACAGCTTATTTAGACCTACTTGGGACAGTTAAGGTACAACCTAACACCCCAGTCATGGTTGACTTCAATTATCCTTCCATTAATTGTGAAACTTATATGAGCTCAAACTCACCTCCACAAAAGTTCCTGGACTTTGTTAACTCAAATGCCCTGAAGCAAACAGTGTACCACCCCACAAGGGGCTCCAATATTCTAGACCTGGTCCTCACCAATATGAGTGACGGATGCAATGCATCAAGTGTAGTGTCACTGGTTAAATCTGATCATAAATCAGTCATTTCTGAACTATCAATAGCACCAGAAATCCCCAAAGGAGTTCAGGCTAAAAAATTCACCAAAGCTAACTATACCTTCCTAAGGGAAGATATAATCAACTTCAAAGTTCCAGTTCCCACAGATGGCATCGACTGCTATACTAAGGTATACACTAATGCCCTGTATAAGCATCTACACAATTGCATAAACACAGCCATGCCAGCTAGGATTAAAGCAAGATCTTCAAGAAAAAAACAAACCATCCTGGTGCACATCTAGCATTAATAAATTATACAATAAGCAAAAGAAGCTGCTGTCTAAAAATACAAAAGTGATCACCCTCCTCAGCCTAAACAAGCAAATAAGACAACTTGTAAAATCTTCAAAGAGCATCTATGAGAAAAATTTAGCAACCATAGACAAGAATAACCATAAGGCTTTCTTCAGCTATGTCCACAACTTAAAAGTCAGGACTCATATCTGCTGAACTAATTGTAGATGGCATCACAATCACTAACCCTGCAGAAATTGCCAACCTGCTAACAGACAGGTTTGGTGAAAATTTCACCCTGCTATCCCCCCAAGCATACCACAAACCATGTCTTCATTATCTCTTCCTCCTTGCATCTCCAAAGAGCAAGTCATCAACGCTCCCTCAAAGGCTAAGAACACAGCCTCCATGGGACCAGATGGTATTCTAGGCTGCGTTCTTAATGTTCTAAAATGAGAGCTAGCTACTTCATTAGGCACTCTATTCAACCACAGCCCAAGTACTGGCTTGGTCCCCAGTGAATGGAAAACAGCAACCGTTATCCTCCTCCACGAGGGAGGCAACAGACCCGGGTTACTATAGACCCATAAGTTTAACCAACCTCATCTGTAAGGCAATGGAACGAAGATCCGTCTCAGTTCAGTTTTGTAAATGGCAGTTCATACCTGCTAAATCTGATGGACTTCAAGAAAGTGACCAGAGCCACAGACAAGGGCAAAACCGTGCACACAGACTATCTTGACTTGGCTAAGGCCTTTGACATTATCCCACATTCAGGCATCACTGAAACTAACCCAGGTGAACATCAATCCCTATGCTGGTGGGTGGTTTGCAAACTGGATCACAGATCGACAACATTCAAAGTGGGAGACTTTACCTCTACCAGCCGACCTGTTACCGGGGGAAGTCCCACAAGGGTCAGTGCTGGCTGGACCTCCTCTTGTTTGGCATATACTTTTTAGAAATCCAGAGCAAAATGGAAGGACTGTGGCTAACCAAGTTTGTGGATGACTGCAAATCAAGTGCTATCACTGAATCCCCTAGCGATGTCAGCATACTTCAAAAGGGGCTTACATAAACCAGTGACTGGTGCCAAAGCCATGGTTTTAAACTAAATGCTAAAAAATGCATCATCATGCCCTTCGGTAAAAACAATCTCCCTGCTGATTATAAAATAAATAATACCCTAAGTACCAATTCAGTAGCGAGAGACCTGGTAAAACAAGTTGACTATGACTTCATCTTTGACCACCAAGTGTCTGTGTGAGGAAGGCATTCTACCTTGCTCACCTGATTAGCAAAGGCACTGTCTCAAGAGCAAAACAGGTTACAACTCCCTTGTACTCATCCCTCATCAAGGCTATTATTGAATAGAATGCTTCCTTTGGTATGTACTGTATCAAACACCTGCAGCAACTTGAAAGACCTCAGATTTCTAAATAAGAAAATTTAGGGTCCGCAGCACATCTTATACGGACAAACCAAAGTCACTGTACTCAGTAAAATATAGACTACTTAGAGACAACTTATGTCTGGTTTATAGGGCTATCTCTGACCCAAATCAAATGGAAATGCTTCCATCCATAAATCAAATGGGACTAGAGTCACTTGTTCAAGGGACCTTAATCTAGCCTGTGACAAATGGGACCTGCTGGAGAGGCAGATACATCTCTCAGAGGTTGTCACTCCTCTGGAAAAGGCTTCCAATACATACAACCAATGGCTTAGCCAGTGTCACTGATGCAAGCAAGCATGACCCTGTAGTGCAACCTGGATGACTGGATTGGAAACCGTAAATTTCTGCCGTGGATTGCCCCAGCTTCTCTACTGGGCATGGGTAGCCGTTGCTAGAAATACCTTAGGCATAAACGGTATCTCTCATTTAGTACTATACTAGGATTTAATGGCTAGGCTTGTAAAGACCCTCAGGTCAATAGCCTAGTGACATCTTATGAACCTATGCATGCAGCAGACACTGTGGAATGCTCTTTGCCATATGCAGCAGATGCCTTGGAATGCTCTTTGCCGTATGCAGCTGACGTCGTGGAATGCTCTTTGCTGTATATGCAGCTGTCGCCATGGAATGCTCTTTGCCGTATATGCAGCTGACGTTGTGGAATGCTCCTTGCTTTATGCAGCTGACGTTGTGGAATGCTCCTTGCTTTATGCAGCTGATGCGGTGGAACATTCTTTGCTGTATGCAACTGTTGCTGTGGAATGCTATTTGTTGTATGCAGCTGACGCTGTGGAATGCTATTTGTTGTATGCAGCTGACACTGTGGAACGTTCTTTGTTGCATGCAGCTGACGCTGTGGAACACTGTTTGTTGCATGCAGCTGACGCTGTGGAACGCTGTTTGTTGCATGCAGCTGACGCTGTGGAACGCTGTTTGTTGCATGCAGCTGACGCTGTGGAATGCTCTGTTGCATGCAGCTGACGCTGTGGAACGCTCTGTTGCATGCAGCTGACGCTGTGGAACGCTCTGTTGCATGCAGCTGACGCTGTGGAATGCTCTGTTGCATGCAGCTGACGCTGTGGAACGCTCTGTTGCATGCAGCTGACGCTGTGGAACGCTCTGTTGCATGCAGCTGACGCTGTGGAATGCTCTGTTGCATGCAGCTGACGCTGTGGAACGCTCTGTTGCATGCAGCTGGCTGTGGAACGCTCTGTTGCATGCAGCTGACGCTGTGGAACGCTCTGTTGCATGCAGCTGACGCTGTGGAACGCTCTGTTGCATGCAGCTGACGCTGTGGAACGCTCTGTTGCATAGAGCTGACGCTGTGGAACACTCTGTTGCACAGAGCTGACGCTGTGGAACGCTCTGTTGTATACAGCTGATGCTGTGGATCGCTCTGTTGTATAGAGCTGACACTGTGGAATGCTCTGTTGTATAGACCCGACGCTGTGGAACACTCTGTTGTATGCAGCTGACGCTGTGGAACGCTCTGTTGTATGCAGCTGATGCTGTGGAATGCACTGTTGTATGCAGTTGACGCTGTGGAACGCTCTGTTGTATGTAGCTGACGCAGTAGGAACACTCTGTTGTATGCAGCTGATGCTGTGGAACGCTCTGTAGTATGCAGCTGATGCTGTGGAATGCTCTGTTATATGCAGCTGATGCTGTGGAACTCTTTATTGTATGCAGCTGATGCTGTGGAACGTTCTGTTGTATGCAGCTAACGCTGTGGAATGCTCTGTTGTATGCAGCTGACACTGTGGAACGTTCTTTGTTCTAGGCAGCTGACGCTGTGGAACGCTCTTTGTTCTATGCAGCTGACGCTGTGGAATGCTCTTTGTTCTATGCAGCTGACACAGTGGAACGTTCTTTGTTATATGCAGCGGATGCTGTGGAACATTCTTTTTTGTATGCAGCTGTTGCTGTGGAACATTCTTTGTTATTTGCAGCCGTTGACTTTCTTGCTGCCTCCAGAACGTCTGTTGGATGTTTGACACAGGAGCAGTCATTGTCCTCATTCATCTTTATTGCTACTAAAGAGTTTAATGTTTTCAGGCCATGTAACATAGCTCAGTTTTTACTTTGCGAACCATGCTAAATGCTCCTTAACCTTCACTGTTACAGTGTGGAAAATAGAACACAGTCTGCATTAGTTTCTGAAACATGGGAAGGTCTTGTACTGCAGGGCTACCAAACACTATGGACCAGTACTTCAGGAAATTGGATAATGTGTCCAATCCATATGGCCACTCTGTCTTCTGATATACTGAAAATATGTCTATCAGCTTGGAGCTCTCCATTCATGAACAGTAAAACCTAAGCTGAATGCCGATATCTGCAAAAGTAGTGGAAGAAAGCTTTGGCTTCCTAGGTGCATGTAGTAAGTTGCCTATGTTCTGTAGCAGAGGATCTCTGGCAGGAAAGTGTTTTCTCATTTTGAGCAGTACTGCATTGTAAAACTGCTTGGCCCTCTTGAAAAAGTTTCTGTTCTATTATTGTACCCATGTCACCATAGCTATTCTCATCCAAACATTTTTCAGTATCAGGAATGATACGGATTCTGGTCATTCGGGGCACTGTTTCGTGTTTGGAGAATTTAGTCAATAGCAGTTACATTGGATAGAGACTAACAGGGTGGTTTAAGTACCCTACTAGCATATGCCTGCAAGACTTTATATCATTATGTAAGGTGAGAAATTTACTTTCCGTGCCCTGCATTTGCACAATACGTTCTAAAGTGGGTCGAGTGCATACTGCAGGAACACAGTTACTAGTGTCATGTCCTAGGTATGCAGTCTAAGCGCATACTGCACAAACGCGATCACCAGTGTAATGTTATGGCTCTGTAGTCTAAGTGCATAATGCAGGAACATGAATACTAATGAAATGTCATGGCTATGCATTCTAAGTGCATATTGCAGGAACACAAACGCCACCGTAATGTCATGGCACTGCAGTCTAAATGCATACTGCAGGAACATGACTGCCAGCGTAATGTTATGGCTCTAAATATGTAATGCAGGAACACAAATACCAGTGTATTGTCATGGCTATGCATTCTAAGTGCACATTGCAGGAACACAAACACTACTGCAATATCATGGCACTGCAGTCTAAGTGCATACTGCAGGAACACGATTGCCAGTCTAATGTCATGGTTCTGCAATCTCTTAGCTATTAACTCCACTTTAGCAGACAGTGGTTCATAAGATCTCGGGGCAAGCTACAAGGCAAATATTCCTTTGATGACTTTTGTCAAACTTAACTGTTTTGTGGGGGCATACCTGATGATTTTGAGGGGTTCAATATACACCGACAGTGTAAACTTAAGTTTCTGCTGATGCTGCGCACTGCTGGATAAGTGACAATAAGTGTTAGCTATCAACTCCTTCAAAGGTACAGTCATTGCCTTCACACCAGATTTAATGTAAAAGTCTGACATGTGCCATAAGCAGCCCATACTGAAAATATGGGGGTTAAGTTATTTTAATTTGGATAAAAATGGATTTTGTTTACCAATCATGGATGCAGTACTGTCCAAAGAATATCCTACCATGTTGCTCATAGGAATGTTAAACTTGGTCAGAGTCAACATTATGCAGTCAAAAAATGACTTGGCCAGTGTCACTGATACAAGCAGACATGTTGAAGAATTTAACTAGATTTTTTGCCAATGCTGTAGTTAAAAAAAAAAAAGTAAAATTACAAACAATTTTTCAACACCCATATCGCTACTCTGGTCGGTACAAACAGTATTGGCAGTTTCTGCAACACTTGTGAAACATCCTGCTTTGGCCTCATTACATCCCTTCCAATGTAAGCAACATTTATTGGTTCAGAGGTTATTTTTTGCACCACCTCTGGATCTATGCATTACCTCTTCATGTACTTGTGTTCTGCTAGTAGGCTCATAAATGCTACTTCAGCCTCTGATACTTTTGCATTGGTTTGTTGAGTGGCAAGCCATTCTATCAGCTTCCTCCCAGTCAAATGTTTGGTGCTTATCTTGTGCTTTTCAGTGTCCATGTGTCGCTGCAGATTGTTCCTCCCTCCATGTTCAAATATAGGTAGCACTTCTTACAGAAGGCATATCCTGGACCATGCTTGCTTTTCATTACCCTGTCAAAGAAGACCTTCCAGGACCGTTGGAATGCAGTGATTCATTTCTTCTTCTCTGAGGCAACATCTCTGGAGAAAGGAGGTCGCAATCAGAAGCTTCAAGTTAATTCACGAATGTACCATGAAGTCATACTTTTACTTACAGTAAAATGAAGTTTGTGTGATGGAAAGCAGTACTCAAAAAATATTTGCCCATCTGAGTTGCTGCAGTATAAAAAGATGTACTCACCATAATGTTCCATGTGTGCTGTACGTCTCGCTTTCACTCTGTATTAACTGGGTTCGGAACTGATCATTGGTTCTGACTCTGCCTATACAAAAGCTCCAGGACTTCTACCGGCTCATGGCTGTAGCCCTATCCCATCATGCTTAGGGAAGATTACCCAGATCTTGTTTGCAAATATTTACCACTAAAGAGTGAAACTATTTACATATGTAACAGATCAATGAAGAGAGTCAGAAAACATGATTTTCCAATCACAACTGCTCGGTCCTCCACGAGCGAAAGGCTGAGGGATGGAGGATGGGATGTACGAATGAAGGCGAGATGTACACCACACATGGAACATTATGGTGAGTACATAACTTCTTTGTGTGTTGTTGTCCTATCTTGCCTTCATTCTGTACTGGTTGGGATAACGTCCCTAGCACCATCTTTCTTGGGTGGCTCAAGGGAGAATATTCTTCAGAACAGTGGAATATTCTTCAGAACAGTGGACCCAAAGGAGGTCCTGTTCCTGGAGGCCAAATCCACATTGTAATGAATGATAAAGGTATGAGGCTTTAACATGTTGCTGTGGCACAAATAATATCCATAGGTAGCCTCACCTGAAAGGCAGATGAGGTTCTATAGCCCTTGTAGAATGACCTTTTACCTTTCCAAGAAGTTCTCTGTTTTGAGATTTGTAAGTGAAGGTAATCCAATCTGTAAGCCATTTTAAAAGTGTGAACTTTGATATGGGGGCACCTTTTTTTTGTCTGAAAAATGATGCAAATAACTGGTCCAATGTCCTGTAATCCTTTCTTCTATCTAGGAAGAAACGTAATTTCCTATGTAGATCTAGCTGGTGTAGTTTATACTCTGCCTTGTTGCCGTAGTTGGGGGAAAAACTGGTAAGTCTATGGATTGATTCAAATTAGATTCTGACCACACATGGAATAGGAGGGATGGGTTTGTTCACAGAGATACTCTATCCTTGTGGAAAATCATGTAGGGGGGGCTTATTTATAATGCTTGTAGTTCTGATACCCTTCTAGCAGACGTAATGGCTATCAAAAGGGTTGTCTTCCATGTTAAGAACTTTAGGTCACAGGATGATGCAGGTTCAAAGGGGGGAAGGATCAAACTAGATAAAACAAAGTTTAGGTCTCATGGCGCTGGTGGGTCTTTGATGGGATGCCTGAGTAAAAAATAGAAGTTATGTTCTTACCATAACGTTCCATGTTAGTTGTCTTCTTCTCGCCTTCTTCTTGCTGGATGGGTTCGGAGCCGACCTCGGCTCCGACTCGGCCACTCTAAAAGCTCGAGAGTTGGTTCCACCGGCTCGAGGCTCCCCTTATATCCCACAATGCTAGGCGAGAGTTACCTCAGATCTCGTTTGTAAGCTAACCCCAGCTTATAATAGGAACAGTATATAACAGAAAAACTAAAAACAGAGTCCACCTCTGACAACAGGGAGAAGAAGGGTGACCTACATCCTGATTCAGGAAATATGCCTAAGTAAAGAGGTGGTAGAAAGAGAGGTCACAATCACAACTCCTCTAGGTCTGTCCAGGCCAGGGGGAAGGAGGGTGGGACGCAAGAAGAAGGCGAGAAGAAGACAACTAACATGGAACGTTATGGTAAGAACATAACTTCTATATGTTAAGTTGTCTATCTCGCTTCATCTTGCTGGATGGGACAGCGTCCCTAGCACCTTGTCCCGGGTGGCCTAACGGAACAGACTCCTGAGAACAGTGGAACCAAAGTTAGCTCTATGCCTAGAAGCTAAATCCAACTTATAATGAGAAATGAAAGTGTGAGGAGTAGCCCAAGTAGCCGCTGCACAAATGGTGTCAATAGGCAGTCTGTCTTGGAAGGCTAAAGAAGTAGCCAAAACTCTGGTGGAATGGGCCTTAGGTTTATTAGGCAGCTTTTGGTGTCTAATTTCATACACAAGGGAAATCAAAGATGTTAGCCATCTGGATAATGATACCTTTGAAACTGAAAGTCCCTTTCTGCCTTCCGCATAGGAGACAAACAGTCGGTCAGATTTTCTGAATTGTTTTGTTCTATCTAAATAGTACCTCAATTGACGATGAACATCCAGGCAGTGTAATTTTTGTTCAGATCTATTGGAATATTCTGAAAAAAAAGACAGGGAGGTCAATGCTTTGATTTAGATTTGACGTCGAGACTACCTTAGGCAAAAGGACGGGTTCGCTCGTAAGGATACCCTGTCCTTATGAAATAATAGATAAGGAGGTCGACAGCTGAGTGCTTGAAGTTCTGAAACTCTTCTAGCTGAAGTAATAGCTACCAGAAAGAGAGTCTTCCATGATAGCAATTTTAAGGAACAGGAGACTGCAGGTTCGAAAGGTGGAAGAATCAAAGAAGCCAGAACTAAATTTAGGTCCCAAGGAGAAGGAGGATTTCTTATAGGAGGTCTGAGAAGAAAAACTCCTTTCAAAAATGCTTTACAAAGCTTGTGGGACATTAAGGCAGATTCAGAAATACCCACATGAAAGTTAGAAATAGCTGCCAACTGAACTTTAAGAGTAGAGGGAGATGAACCTGCATGGAAGAGTTCAGCTAGAAAATCAAGGACTATTTGGATGGAAGCAGTGAAAGGATCTATGTCCCTTCCTTGAGCCCAATAAGTGAAGCGTTTCCACTTACTCAAATAAATCTTCTGAGTGGAAGATTTATGGGAAGCTATCAAAATATCTCGAACAGAGTGAGATAATTGAGGAAGCCTGGCTAAGGTTGGAACTGGAGGAACCAAGCAGTGAGGTTCAGAGAGGGAGGGCGATGTACCTGACCCGACTGATGGATCAAAAGATCTGGAACTAGGTCCAGATGCCACGGTCGCTCAATAGAAATTGATGTAGAAAGGGGAACCACACCTGTCGAGGCCAGTAAGGAGCAATGAGGATCAATGAGGCCTTCTGAGTGATAGCTTTCTGTATCACTTGAGAGATTAGTGGGAAGGGAGGAAATGCATAAAGAAGTCCCCGGGGCCAAACTTGGACTAGAGCGTCTCTGCTGGGTTGGCCTGGTAAAGGGAATAGAGTGAAATATTCTCTGCACTTGCTGTTTTGGGGAGTAGCAAAAGATCGCAGCAAGGCTGACCCCACTTGAGAAAATTTCTCTCACTACAGAGTCTTTCAGAGACCACTCGTGAGGCATGAGGATAGCTCTGCTCAACTTGTCCGCAATTTGATTGGACTTCCCGGGGATGTGCGTTGCTATCAGAAACCGCTGAGAAGAAATCACCCATTGCCACAATCTGAGTGCTTCTCGACACAGGGGGTATGACCTGGTTCCGCCTTGTTTGTTGATGTACCACACTACATACATATTGTCTGTCTGGATTGCAATCGTTCCCAAGGGGAGAGAGTCTTGAAGGGCTTGCAACGCTAAAAGCACTGCTCTCATCTCCAGAACATTTATGTGCAAGTGGCATTCGTTTGGTTGCCATGTGCCCTGGACCGTCCTGCCCTGATAATGCCCCCCCCACCCGATCAGGGAGGCATCCGTTGTCAGAGTAGCAACCGGAGGGGGTGGAACAAGGGTCTTCCCAACAAGAGCTGAGGGGAAGACATCCACCACATGAGATGATTTCTGCACGCCTGCATGATCATAATGGTGTGGGACATTGGAAGTTGCTGGTATGACCATTGTGTAAAGAGCATCCATTGAAGGATCCGCATGTGGAATCTGGCTAATGGAAGCAGAGGTATGGCAGCCGCCATAATTCCCAACACTTTCAGTACCAACCTGGCTTTGATTTTGTTGTTGTTGAAAAGGAGTGAGACCAGTTTGTGAATGTCTGTTATTCTTTGATGTGTTAGTCTTGCAGACATGTCTACTGTGTCTAGATTTGCGCCTATGAAAGTAATAGTACGACAAGGCGACAAAACAGACTTTTCGCCATTTATTGAAATGCCTAACTTTTGACAAATGCGAAAAGTGTAATCCCTGGCCATCAGAAGGAGATGCTTGGTGGGAGCTGTGAGGAGCCAGTCGTCCAAATATGGAAACACCTGGAATCCTTGTCGTCTCAGGTGAGAAGCTACCACTGCCATGCATTTGGTAAACACCCGGGGGGCAGTGGTGAGACCAAAGGGCAGGGCCCTGAATTGAAAATGACTGGTTCCCAGTCTGAAGCGGAGGAATCTTCTGGAGCATCTGTTCATTTTTATGTGATAGTACGCATCCTGAAGGTCTATAGAGCACATCCAGTTTCCTTTTCCCAATAGGGGAAGGATGGACTGCAGCGTGACCATCCGAAATCTTGTTTTCTTGACTGATCTGTTCAAGATACTGAGATCCAAAATTGGTCTCCAGTCCCCTGTTTTCTTTGGAACTAAAAAGAACCTTGAGTAGATTCCGGATCCTTTCTGGTCTGCTGGAACTGGCTGAATTGCTCTTTTTGCAAGCAGTTTTGAAATTTCCAAAACCGCTAGATCCCTTTGAGCAGGTGGAACATCTGGAAGGGATTTTTTTGATTGGATTGGAATCCGAAGAAAGGGGATAGAATAGCCTTCGGAAATGACGGACTGTACCCATTTGTCTTGAGTGAGGGATAGCCAGGCTTCTGGGTACAGTGACAATCTTCCCCTGACTGCCTCCGAAGGTGGGCAGTCGGGCAACACCTCAGGGATGCTGAAAAGGCTTATCAGAGAAGGCTTCCCGATTGCCTTGGTTCTTCGGAGCCCCCCTGCCTCGAGGGCGACGTCTACCATTGTTATTCCCGCCTCTGCCTCTGGCGGGGAAACGACCTTGTGCGTCAGGCGAAGTCCCTTGAGATTGTTTACGGAACCACATTTTCCCACTTTTCTGGCCTTTGGGGTAAGGCCTAGAAGGAGTAGAAAAACAGACTCCGACAGCAGAAAGAGTCTTGCCATCAGTCTCGCACCTAGTCAAGGTTTCTTTCACTTGAGGACCAAAGAGAGATGATCCATCAAACGGGAGTTAGTGAAAGACGTCTTGAAGGGGTCCAAAATTGCATAGCCGCATCCAGGCATGCCTACGTAAGGCCACACCTGTCCCTGCGGCCCTACTCGCTCCATCAGCCGCGTAAGAAAGGAGGCGCATGGAGGAGTTGGCTATGGAGTTAAGGGTGGCCAGCTGCGTGTTCATCTTATCTTGAAAATCCGCAGCTGTAGGATCCTTCAACATGTCACTCGCTTCTTTAATCAAGTCCCTTTGAAGACGAGTGAAATGGCACAGGTAATTCAGCGAACGCATAGTAAATGTCGCTGACGAGAACATCCGCTTCCGTACCTGTCCATGGACCTAGATTCCTTGTTAGGTGGATGGACAGGTACTGAAGGATCAGCTAGTTCCTTCTTAGTGGCAGCAGCTACCACCATAGCATCCACAGAAACTCCTTTTGTCAAGAACTGTTTGTCTGATGGTGCCGTTATAAATTTTGAGGGTCTCCTGGGAGTGGGGTCCACTGAATCAGGAGCCGTCCATGCCTTTTTAGCTACCACCTGCATGAGGGGTCAAGGGGGAGACACCCAGGAGGTGGAAGGACGAGAGCCGAGCGCCTCAAGGTACACAGATTCATCCTCCGAAGGGCTGAGGGCTGGCCAATTTCCCCTCTGTTTGAGGATTTCGAGAATGTCTGCAAAGAGACATCTTCAGAAGGGGAACGGGGAACCCTCGGAATCATCTAAATCTGTGTCAGATGTGATGGACTCAGGTGAGTCAATGTGTTTCCTCTTACACTTCCTCTTCCGAGGGGCTCTTCTGCCAAATCAGGAGAGGCCTCGGAAGAGGATGAAATCCCACAGGGGTTCCTGAGGAGTTGGCTCTCTGCGGTCCGGGATGAGGGAGTGAGTCGACTTGACTTGAGGCACCGTAGAGGGAGGGGCGGACGGAGCCGACTGTGGAGTAGAGCCAGGCTCTAACACATTCCGCATGACCTCGAACGCACCCCTGTCAGGCAAAGCCAGAGGTCCCCGCTCCGAGAAGCTGAGAACCTCCCTCGGCACCGACAGTGATGGCTCGAGGTCGATGTCGGAGCCGAACTCACCAGCCGAAGCTCCGAGAGGAAGAGCGGGTCGGACAAGGGTCCGATGCCACTCACCCCTCAGAGCCGACGAGGAAGTCCGGCGCCGAGAATCCTCGAAGAAGAAATCGGAGCGACGACGGAGCCGAAGACACCTGTATCGGCTCCGACGCTGCCACAGTCTCGGTTCAACGCCCGGCTCCGAGCTCAACGGAGTCGGAGGAGGAATATATTGATGGACAGGGGCAGGCATCGACTGATGAGTCGGGCTCTGAAGCATTTGGGCCAGTGCCTCGGACTTAAGAAGTCGACTCACTACCCTCTGGAGGTCATGATCCGACAGCCTCGATGACCTAGAGGAGTGAGATTTATGGCTCCGTTCAGACAGCAGAGGAGATGCTGGAGCCGAATGAACGGAGCCAAGGGATGGTGACCTGGATCTCTTCCTAGATGTCGGCTCCGAAGGTCTGGTCGGAGCCGACAAGATTTACTACCTCGGCTCCAGCCGGAGCCGAGGGAACCACAGAAGCTGTAGACTCATCGGCTCCAGCCGGAGCCGATGCAGACATAGGCTTTGTAGCTTTAGGTCTCGGCTCAGAAGCTGGAGCCGAGGACCTAGAAGCCTTAAAGGGCTTCCCAGAGACAGAAAGGGAATCCTCAGGCTTAAGGAGACCCCGTAGGATCAACGTATTTTTTCTTTCCTGCAGGACCCTGGGGCTGAAGCCATGGCATACAGCACAGGAGTCCTGCAGGTGCAAAGGCCCCAGGCAATAGACACAAGAAGTGTGACAGTCTGTCAGAGAGATTTTCTGACAGCACGCATCACACTTCTTGAAGCCTGAGACCTTTGTGTCTTTAGACATCTTATACAAAAAAGTGTAATCACACACACACAAACAGACACACTGATTACACTAATTTTACTTTAAAAACTCAGAAATAAACAATTTACTAAAGTTTAGTTAAGAGTAACACACACACACCACTAGGGGATGGGGAAAGGCCAGAAGGCCCGAGAGAGAACTTTAAAAGTTCTTGTGGGAAAAAAAATGGGATTTTTCGGATAACAGGGGTAAAAATCCACTACACTAAGGGAAATATATTTAAACCTAAAAATATAGGTTTTTAAGTATGCTAATTTCACAAAAAATACACTTACCAACAAGCCGGTAGAAAAACCAACACCTCGATGCTGTAGGGCAAACGAGATCTGAGGTAACTCTCGCCTAGCATTGTGGGATATAAGGGGAGCCTCGAGCCGGTGGAACCAACTCTCGAGCTTTTAGAGTGGCCGAGTTGGAGCCGAGGTCGGCTCCGAACCCATCCAGCAAGATGAAGGCGAGATAGACAACTTAACATGGTATCTTTCAGGAAAGCTTTGCAAAGTCTGTGGGACATTGGATATAGCCGCTAGTTGAACTCGAATAGCAGCTGCAGTTGCACCCTCATAAAAAAGCTTTGGCAAGAAATCTAAATACAGATGTTATAGGGGCAGTAAATGGGTCAATGTAATTACTGAAGGCCCAATGGGAAAATCTTTTCCATTTGCTTACATATAATTTCCTGCTTGAAGCCTTGTGAGATGAAATCAAGATATGTTTCACTGCAGGAGGAAATGTCAGGAAGCCTGGCTATGTGTGGAACTGGAGCAGCCAAGCTGTCAATTGAGGGTTTGAATCGATGGATGGAGCTTCCCTAAGGAATGAGTCAGGAGGTCTGGAACTGAGTCCAGAATCCACAGCTCCTCCTGGAGATGGGGCCAAAGAAAGGGGAATCATATTTGATGAGGGAATTATGGGGCGAATAGTGTCAAACTCCTTCCCAAAGAGCTGGCTTTCTGAAGAACTTTGGGAATCAAAGGAAAGGGGGTAAAGGAGTAGAGGAGACCTGGGGGGGGCAATCGTGTACGAGTGCGTCCCTTGGTGATTCCCACCCTAGGGGGGAGATTAGAGCAAAGCAACTGCTGCATTTGGCATTCATGGATGTGGTGAACAGATCGCAGCAAGGCTGGCCCCACTTTTGGAAAATCTTTTCTGGTACTTCCTGTTTTAGGCACCACTCGTGAGGCATCAGAATAGCTCTGCTATCACGTCCGATATCTTTTGTGCTGTGTTTTTTTTAATAAACTGTTGAAGTGAATGGCTGAGACTTGTGGATTTTTGAATTGGACAGCCTCTATTGGATGACTACCTGAAATTCATCATCACGTTGGAGTTCCCCGGGATATGCTTTGCTGTCAGAAAGGGTTGGGAAGAGACTGCCCACTGCCATACTCTATGGGCCCCTCAACAGAGGGAGTAAGACTTGGTTCCTCCTTGTTTATGTACCACACAACTGATATGTTGTCTGTCTGTATCACAATCGTTCCTAGTGGAAGGGAGTCTTGGAATGCTTGCAACGCTAGAAGCACCACTTTCATCTCTAGGATGTTGACATGCAAGTGGGTCTTATGATCCTGCCAAAAGCCCTGGACTGGCTTTCCCAGATAATGTCCCCCTCTCCACCCTATCTGAGAAGTGTCCGTGGTCACTGTGGCTAATGGTAGTGGAAAAACAAATGGTTGACCTAGGGTCGCCAGAGTCGAATGAAGCCACCAACAAAGGTCTTTCTTGCAGGATTCTGTGATAATAATTTGGTGAGACATGGGTAGCGCCTGCATGGACCACTGAGTGAACAGCAGCCACTGCAAAATTCTCATGTGTAGACAAGCTAATGGTATCAAGGTTATTGTTGCTGCCATGGTACCCAAAATTTTCAGGACAGTCCTTGCTTGCACTTTCTTGGACAGTAGAATTTTGACTTGATGTAGTACTTGATCTCTTTCGGGGGGGAAGCTTGGCTAACATCTGCTTTGCATCTAGGTCTGTTCCTATAAAGACGATATGCTGGTATAGCAACAAGGCAGATTTTTCTTAATTTTTTTGTGATCCCTAGGTAAGAACAAAGCTGTATGGTGGTGTCTCTTGCTCTTGTTAGTAGATGCTTGGTGGTGGCAGTTAGGAGCCAGTCGTTTTGCTATTTATTTATTTGCAATTTGATTACCGGGGAAGTCCACTGGGCCGATCTGACCCATTTTCAGTGGACGCCTGGGGAGAAAAGCTCCAAGATGCATTATACAGTTTAGATACAAATGATAGTTAATATTAAAGATCTTATGCAGAATAGTTACTCATAAATGTATTCAATATCATGCATAGTTAAATTCATTAAGCTTGAAGGTAGGGGTCACACAGTTTCATTTGAGGAAAACAGATATGGGTTAGGTGTGGAAAGAGATTACATACAAACCTTTTAAGAAAATGTAAATACGCTTTACATACACACTTCAACAGTAGAATGCTATTTACAATATTTACAAGGTTGGGCTGTGTGATGGTATCTGTAGGAGGTGAGAGCTTAGAGAGAAGCTACAGAAATTGTTGAGAGCTTAGATAGACTCATAGGAAGATAACTATGAGAGTTGTAAAGCTTGGGAACCAGAGAGAGAACCCCCTTGGATTAGATTGGGTGAAGGCAGGTACATTTCCATTTAGTGGGTAGGAGTTTGAATAGTTGGGTTTTGAAGTTTTCGGAGTTTGGTATGGTTCTTAGTGTGGAGGGAAGGGAATTCCATTTTTTGCCTAGTGAGAAAGATAGGAGAAGTTGGCCAGCAGGATGTTTACGTTTATGGATAGTAATTAAGTTCTGATTTTCAGATCTGAGAGCTCTGTTGGGTGTATAAGGGGAAGGATGTTTGTTAGAGCGGGACATTTTGTTGGGTGAAATATGAGTCTATGTGCAGTAGTGAGTTGGAGATAGTCTAGGTAGTTTGAGAGTTCAAGCCAATTCAAGGATTGTAGGGTTAAGGCAGTGATGGGTGGTATTTTTAGATTTAGAGGCAAATTTAGAGATTTTGTTGTAGCAGTTTTCTAGTTTAGAGGTGATACAGGAGGACAGGTTGGTTAGTAGAGGGGCTCCGTATAATAAGGAAGGAAGAAGATAAGTCAAGGCCAGAGTCTGCCTTGTAAAGTTGGAGAGAAAGTGATTATTCCTATAAAGCATAACTAGCTTTTGGTGGGTTTTCTGAACATTTTGTTGAATATGAATATCAAACTTGAGGTGTTCATCTACAGTAATGCCGAGTAGTTTGGCAGCGGGGACTACTTCTATAGGTGAGTTGGGTTTGACTATAGACTTTGAAGTTGTTTTTACTGTAGGACAGAGTCTTTTTGTGGGAGGGAATAGTAGAATCTTTGATTTATTTGCATTGAGAGAGAGGTGGTTCTGGCGCATCCAGTTTTCAGTTGTTGAAAAGGCAGTTTGGGTTTCAGTCAGCAATTCAGAGAGGTTTGAGGCAGAGCAGACTAGGTTGAATCATCTGCGTATCGAATGATTTTAGCATCAAGAATAGCAGTGTGACAGTTACTGATGAAGATGTTAAAAAGCATTGGCCCAAGGATGGATCCCTGTGGTACGCCAGTCGGGGTTGGTATGAAGGAAGAGATGGAGTTCTTCCATTTGACTGTCTGTGATCTGTCTGATAGATAGCTGGAGAACCAAGTTAAAGCATTATGTGAGAGATTAAGGTTTGAGAGATGACAGAGAAGGTGCTTGTGGGAAATAGTTTCAAAGGCTTTAGACAAATTGAGTAAAACAGTAGAAACGAAGTGGCCTGAATCTCGGGCTTGATTAACAGTTTCTAGGAAAGAGAGTAGAGGGTTATTGTGCTATGGCCTAGACGGAAGCCATGCTGGGTAGGAGTGAGGAGATTGTTTTGGGTCAGGAAAGGCATAAGTTGGAGGTGGATGCATTTTTCTAGGATTTTGGAGATTGGCGAGAGCAAAGCAATGGGGCGAAAGTTTAAGATGCTGGTATTTTTGCCTCCTTTATGAAGAGGAAGAATATAAGCTGAGCGCCAGAGTTTGGGGACGTATGATTCTTTTATGGATCGGTTGATTATGATGCTGATTGGGAGTGCAATGCCATCAGTAGCACATTTTAGGAAGGAAGAGGGAATATTGTCGGAGCGTTAGAGCACGGTTTGGACAAAAGGTTTTTTATAAAGTTAGTGGAGATGGGTTTGAGTTCAAACAGATGAGGTGAGTTAGAAGGGGGAGAGTGTAGAGCAGTTGGGTTATTATTGGGAAATGTCAGTGAGGGTAGTAATAATGTTTATGAAAAAAGAGTTAAATTCAGAACTTGTTCGAGATCAGATTTACTTGGGTCAGGACAGGGATTATTCTTGGAGCCTGGACTGACAAGTGAGTTTACAGAGTTCCAGAATTTTTTGGGTTTTTTTTATTGTTATTGGACAAAAGTTTGAGATGGTAGGACTTTTTTGTCTTTGGTGATTAGTTGTTTTGCACGGTTGCGGAGCTGTTTATATTGGACCAAGGTATTGTCCAGTTTTTTGTTTTGGTAAAGCTTCCATAGCTTCTCTGTGGTGCATAATCTGTTTTGTCTCTTTGGATAGCCAAAGAGCAGTTTTAGTTTTTACCCTTTTGTTTCTTAGTGGGGCTAGTGAGTTTAAAGTATCAAGGAAGACAGAGTTGAAGTATTCTATAGCCTTGTCAAGGGGAAGGATGTTTAGAATTTGCCAGTTCATCTGTTTGAAAGTAGTTGGGTTGAAGCTATTGAGGTTACGAGTTTGAATGTACTAATGCTGGTGTGGGGAGGAACTAGTTGAGCGATGCATGAAGGCTGGGAGGTGGTCGCTAAAGGTATCAGGAATTGTGCCAGAATTGGATATTTTATTTGGATCTGAGACTAGGAGGGTTTATTTTGTTAGGTCGACTGATGGAGAGGATTATTTGAGTGAAGTTATAGAGGTTAATGGATGGGGAGGGAGAGGGGCAATTGATTTTATTCCAGTCAATATTCACATCACCAAGGATACAAGTTTTATAGTTAATTTCAGTAGAGGCCCATAGAAGAATATTTTCGAGTGTAGAGATATTGTTACCAGGTGAAATATATAGGGCAAGGATGCAGATATTTTTATGTTTATTTAGTTTTAGAATTCTAGCAGTTAGTTCAGTGTTCTGGAATTGAGGAATTGGAATTTGGAGAGGAATTAAAATAAGAAGGTTGGAGTAGACTAGGGCAGTGCCTCCACCTTTTTTATTTAGTTGGTCATTTCTGAGACAATGAAATCCTGGGGGCAGAATCTCAGAGTCGGAGATAAAGGGCTTGAGCTAGGTTTCAGAGATGGCTAAGATATCTGGTTGGTTATGGTTTAACCAAGCTTGAAACTGGTGTACTTTGTTTAGACTTTCTGCATTCATTGTAAAAATCTTTAAGGTGTTGAGACAGGAGGAAGAGGGTAAGGGATGAGTGTTGTTAATAAAGGCTGTAGTACCAGGGATAGGATGGATATCACCAGCTTGGACTAGGTTGCTGAAGGAGATATCCTTTAGCCATATTGGTCTGCCAGGCATGAATTTTGGCAGATTGTAGATTAGAGCAGGTGACAGTATCTTGACTTTAGACGAGAAGAGTTTAGGGTGGAATAGGTGCAGAGGGTTGGGCTGAATGAGAGAAGAGGAGATAGAGTGGAAATGGGAGTAAGAGTGAGGGGGAAGGTGGGTTTGTATGGCAGCTGTCTTTGTAGGTGGTATTGGACAAGAATAGGTGGAATATGAGGTAGCATAGTATAAGGGAAGTAGGAACAGAAAGCAGAGGCTGGAGGACTGGAGGGTGTGATAACTTGAGTAAAGCATGTTGGAGCAAAGAGAGTGGTATGAGTGTTTAGGAAAATAGAGAAGGCTATGAAGAAGAAAGGGTTTAAAACGTGATGGAGGTATGCTAAAGATTTAAGGAAAGAGGAGGGGACTATAATTGGTGGAGTACATATTACAGAGTTTAAAAAGGATAGCTATAGGTGGGAGGAGTAATGAGGGGGGAGCTGGTATGGAGTAACTAGGCTGAGAGGGTGGGGTAAGATAGGAATAAAGCTAGGAGTACTGGGGGTGGGTGGGAATTGGGGGTAGGGTAGGGAAGCGGAGTGAGCCCGTAGAGCGAACGGAGCGGGAAAGAACACTAGAGGTGAGTATGGCAGAAAAAGTATCAGCAAAGAGCAGTTTAAAGGCTGTAGTTGGAAGGTATGAGCTAAATATTTCCAGCCCAAAAAGAAGGCTGCCTTTACAGAGGGTGATTTAGCAGGGGGGAGAAGATATTTACAGTCTAAGGATATTAATTCATAACCAACTATTTGTGAAAAAATAAAACTTGTTGGGATTATAAAGAATATCTAGGATTTATATTGGCAGATGCTGCCACCTAATGGTAGAAAGAGATAGCAAACAGCAGGGATAGTTGGACCAGTCTTAGGTTTAAATGTATTCTAGGGTAGTGATAGGAGGGGGACAGGGCAAATGGTCTGCGGTAAGCTGCTAGAACGCACACACGGGAGGGCAGATTAACTCTATAGATAGTACATCAAGTCTACATTTAATTAGTGTTAAGCAAAATACATTTACACAATCTTGTTGGGGGGGGTCTTCTCAGTAGTATTTTTCTAAGTACCAAGCAAGCTGGCCAATTCAGGGTGTCTTCAGGTGATGTCCAGAGGTATTCCTTTTGCGTTTAAAGCAGGGAGGGAGCACCCGGGATGGATTACTGTAGAGGAGAGGGAGACAACACTGTGTAGCTAATATTGCAGATGTAGAGGGGAAAGGTAAGGGATGTTTAGAGAAGAAGGGAGGGTGTAACAAAGCACAGTAGCAGAGAGAGGCTATGGTTAGATGAGGCTAGAGCAAGTATGTAGAGGAAGATTAGGTTTAGGGGATTAATGGAAAGCAGCAGACATTATGCTATGAACAAGACAAGTTAGGCAATATAGGCTCCATTACATAGAACAAAACATTCATTCAGCAGTTCAGCATGCTATCAGTGATCCTAGTCCGTTTGAGAGCACAGGGTTATATACAGCAGTAGAGCCAAATATAAGCAGCAGAAAGCAAGGGGCAAATGATAAAGTAATACTACAAAATCTCTAAACAGTGCAATATATAGTGCTCAACAGACTAAACACAGGAAACTACAATATGTTCATGTTGTGCCATAAGTTGCGCTGAACAGTTTTCAAAATAGTTTTCAGAACAATATAAAAGCCATGTGGGTGCCCTTATAGAGACAAACGGAAAAAGAAAAATAGCTGCTAAGCCAGTAATTAAGTTAAAGGCTCTAGTAAGACCATTGATCCACCTTGAAAGAGAAATAAAGGCCTCCAACGATATATGTTCATTGGTGTCCTTTTAATAGGACATCTGGACAGCAGACTAGGCCAGCAAAGTGCAACAGTCGAGCCCTGTATACTCAGACTAAAGTAATGCAGCTGGCGACAACATAAAGAGAGACCCACTCGTCCCAAAAAGCAGCTTACAGCTGCTAAGCCAGTAATTAACCTAAGCAAAGGGCAAATGATACAGTACAAAGCAAGCAGTCAAACAGCACTGTATATAGGGCAAAATGGTCCCCGAAACGTGGAGCCCTTATAGTTACAAATGGAAAGAAAAATGGCTGCTAAACCTGATTTTAAGTGGAAGACTTGAAGGGGGATTGTTATTCCACCTTAAGAGGCTATCCGACATTCAGCGATGCACTTTGGTTGGCGTCCTTTTAACAAGACAACATTACACCAGGTTTCTGGTCATGACAAGCCAGCAGTATTCAATCACGCCCCTTGTACCTGTACAAAATTACTGCAGCATTAGACAGGGTAGAAAAGAGTCCCACTCATCCCAAAAGCAGCTTGCAGAGGTCAAAAACACATGTAGGACACAGATAAATGAAGCCGTCAGCATGAGGCCAACAATAACCATACAACACAGTCACAAACATTGCATTGGAGTGATAGCCATCAGGACAATTCCATCTATAACCCTAAAACACAGCTACAAGTAAAAACACAGAGTTTAGCACAATAGTTGCTTAGAGGCTTGCAAATGATAGGCAGATATGCTGAAAAGACCTACCGGGAGGCGAAAACAAGCAGCCTAAACTGCAGGACCAGCAGAGAGGAGCTGTGGATGCTCAGGACAGGATTTTAAAATGGCACCACAGTCTGTGGGAGATATAAGTAAACTCCAGGAGGAAACTAGCTATGGGGGAGGGGATAGGTGGAGGAAAGGTGGTTGGACTAGGGGGGTAGAAGGTAGGAGGGACTAAATGGGTGGAAAGTTGATAGGTAGAACAGTTCCAGAAGGGGGAAGGGCTTAATAGAGGTGAGTATGGCAGAAAAAGTATGCAAAGAGCAGTTTAACGGCTGTAGTTGGAAGGTATGAGCTAAATATTTCTAGCCAGAAAAAGAAGGCTGCCTTTACAGAGGGTGGTTTAGCAGGGGGAGAAGATATTTACAGTCTAAGGATATTAACTCATAACCAACTTTTGTGAAAAGATAAAACTTGTTGGGATTATAAAGAATATCTAGGATTTATACTGGTAGATGCTGCCACCTAACAGTAGAAGGAGATAGCAAACAGCAAGGATAGTTGGACAAGTCTTAGGTTTAAATATATTCTAGGGTAGTGATAACAGGAGGGGGAGAGGGCAAAAGGTCTGCGGTAGGCTGCTAGAATGCACACACGGGAGGGCAGATTAAGTCTACATTTAATTAGTGTTAAGCAACATACATTTACACAATCTTGTTGGGGGGGGTCTTCTCAGTAGTATTTTTCTAAGTACCAGGCAAGCTGGCCAATTCAGGGTGTCTTCGGGTGATGGCCGGAGGTATTCCATTTGCGTTTAAAGCAGGGAGGGAGCACCTGGGATGGATTAATTTACACAATCTTGTTGGGCGGGGGGGTCTTCTCAGTAGTATTTTTCTAAGTACCAGGCAAGCTGACCAATTCAGGGTGTCTTCAGGTGATGGCCGAAAGTATTCCTTTTGCATTTAAAGCAGGGAGGGAGCACCCGGGATGGATTATGGGAGACAAAAACAGCAGCCTAAACCGCAGGACCAGCACAGAGGAGCTGTGAATGCTCAGGACAGGATTTAAAAATGGCAGCACAGTCATTTCTAGCCAGGTGCTTGGGTACAAAGATAAGCGACCCCCAACTGCTTCCAGAGATGGACAGATGGGCCTTCTTTCAGGAGCAATGAAAGGGCTTACCAAGGAAGGAGTCCCTGTCGTCCTGGTTCTGTGGACCCCTTCTGCCACATGATCGGCATCTTCCATTGTTACTTCCCCCTCTGCCTCTGGGGGAAGGATCACCATGTGTGTCCTGAAAAGCTCTCGGATTTTAGAAGCCACATTTACCCCCCCTTCTAACCTTTGGGGTAAGGTCTGGTGGGTAGGGAGAAACAGACTCCAACGACAGCGAGTTTTTCCATCCTGTTCACACCTGGTTAGTGTGTCTAACTGTTGGCCCAAACAAGGATGAGCCATCAAAAGGGGCGTTAAAAAAAGACTTAAAGAGCTCCATGAAATCACATAAGCACATCCAGGAATGTCTCCTTAAGGAAATTCCTGTACCTGCTGCCCTACTTGCTCCATCAGCTGCATAAGAAATGAGCCTCATGGAGGAGTTTACCACTGAATTTAAGGTGCACAGATGTGAGGAAACCTTGTCCAAAACCCATACATCTACAGAACTTTGGAGGGCATCTCCTAGCTCCTTTAGGAGATCCCTCTGAAGCCTAGTAAAATGGGTCAGGTAGTTCAGTGAAAAGGTGCACTTTCCATATCTGTCCACCATACTAGACTCCTTGTTCAGTGGATGGACAGACGAGGATGTTTCTGAAAGCACCTTCTTGGTGGCTGCCGCTGCCACCACCATAGCATCTACTGGGACACCCTTGCTAAGGAACTGCTTGTCCGAAGATATGGGGTAATGAACTTATTTGGCCTCCTAGGAACAGGTTCCACTGAGTCTGGAGACTCCCATACATTTCAACTAACTACATTCATAACCTGGTCGAAAGGTAGAGACACCCAAGAGGTGGAAGGGCAAGACCTGAAAGCCTCCAGGTATACAGACTCATCCTCAGAAGGGGTGATGGGTTTTCAGCCACCTCTCTGTTTAAGTATTTCTGGGATGCCTGCAAAGGAGACATCTTCAGAGGGTGACCGTGGGAAGCCTTCTGACTAATCGAGGTCCATATCTGATGTGATGGACTCCTCTGGGAAGTCTAAATGCTTTCTCTTGCATAATCTCTTTTGAGGGACCTCTTCGGAGGGGTAATCTGGAGAGGTTTCAGAAAGAGAGCTTGTCTCAATGGGGCATCCTGAAGCTTTGGGTCTCCATGTTTGTGTGGATGCAGTGGCACTGAGACAGACACTGGCAGTTTAGGGGGAAGATTACCTGAATCGGACAGCAGAGCTGTCCGAGGTGACATGACTCTCATCAGCTCGAAGGGCCCCCAGCTCTGATCCGAAGAAGCCTCCAGCTCTGAAGAACCAGAAGGCATCACTGGAACCAAGACGGTGGGCTCCAAGGCCAATGTACGAGCCAAGCTCACCCACGCCAAAGCCCAGAGAGGCAAGTCTGGATCAAACAGCTGTCCGATCTGACTCCCCTCTCTGGACCCGAGTGGAGAACAACAGCTCCTAGACTCCTCAAACTGTGATGGAACTAAGGAAGTCGGAGCGGTAGTCGGGCCTGAAGATCCTAGTGCGGGTCTCGGCACGGATTGTTCCACTTCAATCGGATCCAGGCATTCCGGCTCTGGTCGGAGGAGGAATTGATAAAGGGGAGGTAGTCTTTGTTGGTTCCGAATCCCTCTGAGTTGGAGTTGACAGTAACTTGGCCAGCGCTGGTGCCTGTAAAAGTCTCCTCACCACACGATCCACAATGTCGTTGGAGAGGCTCCTGAAGGATCAAGAGGAGGGGGGTAGGAGATCTCACTGACTGCAGCAAAGGAGATCTAAGAGTTGGGGAGACTGGATCCTGAACTGGGGACTGGCTCAGAATTTGAAACTCCTTTAGCTCTGAAGCCACAGTAGGAGCAGAGGAGGAAGATTTTTTGGGTCCAAAAGCCTTTGAGTCTGAGGATGAACCTTTTGCTACTTTTTTGGTTGGTTCCGAATGAGACAAAAGAGGTAGATGCTCTCTTTCTCGACTTCTCAGTCCTGGAAGATGGGGATTTTGGTGATTTAGCTGTACTCTGAGTCTCTTCTATAGCCTCTGTGAAAGGAGTCTTTAGTAATCCTCTTAATATAAGTTTGTTTTTTTCCTTCCTGCAAAACTCTGGAACTAAAAGCATGACAAAAAGCACACGACTCCTGAAGGTGGACTGCACCTAAACAATAAACACAACTAGTATGGCCATTTTCTGACTACATTTATGACATTTCTTAAAACCAGTAGATTTTGATTCTTTTGGATCCTTGGACATCGTGATCTAATAGCACTACCAACAACAATCAAACAGTGAAACAACACTATTTTTGTTTTTTAATAACCACAACAGCAAAAGTACAGTTGTCTACCTACCATAAATGTAGATGTTCGAGTGTATTCACTGTTGTAGTCATTACAATTGGGTTATCCTGCTGGCAGGCTACCTGCAGTTGGCCCAAGTTACAAAGTCTAGGTCCGGCGTTGGTTGCTGTCGCCTCCTCCCTGACGTCAGTGCGCCAGGGGTATAAAAGATTCAGCAGACACCATTTTCTTCAGTTTTTCTTGCCCCAGATGTCAGGTTCCCCTACAATGGTAGGCTAAATAATGCCAATAAGCATGCATACACAAAAAACAACTTTTCCTTCATCTACAAGCAAATACACCACATAGGTTGTATAGAATAAAGAAGTACAGATAAGTCCCAGCAAGGAAAAGGGGGATGGTGGGAGGGTAACCTGGGCTGCAACAGTGAATACACTCGAACATCTACATTTATGGTAGGTACACAACTGTACTATGTTCATAGTGTTTCACTGTTGCAGTCATTACAATTGGGTTGCATCCCAAAGCTAAAGTTGGGAGGCTGGTGATAAATAGGATTAGGAGAGGCTATCAGACCCTGCAGAACTGCAGTTGCAAAGCCTGCCCTGGATTTAGAGTAGACAGGCAAGTGATAGTGCTTTGTAAAAGTATGCACTGAACTCCAAGTTGCAGCCTCTAAGATGTCTTTGGTTGGTACCCCTCTGAGGAAGGCTGCTGAAGTGGCTGCTGCTCTGGTTGAATGTGACCTAAAGCCCTTAGGCACTGATTTGCCATGCTGTGAATAGCAGAAATTAATGCAGTGGCCTACCCACTTTGAAAGTCTGCTTTGAGATAGGCTTTCCTTGTGATCCTGCAGCATATGCCACTAGAAGTTGCTCAGTCTTTCTGAAAGCTTTGGTTCTGTCCAAGTAGAAGCGTAGCTGCCTGTGAACATCCAAAGAATGCAGAAGTCTCTCACCCTTATTCTGTGGGCTTGAGTAAAAGGTAGGCAAATTAATTGTTTGGTTAAGGGCCACACTGGACACTACCTTAGGCATAAATGTAGAGTTTGTCCTCAGAGAAACCCTCTCAAGATGGAAAATGATAAAAGGTTCCACAGCCATGAGTGCCTGTAACTCTGAGACTCATCTAGCGGAGGTTATTGCTAGGAGCAGAGCTGTTTTCCAGGATAAGAATTTTATATCAGCTGCAGAGGCTGGCTCAAATGGAGGCAGTGTGAGTTTTTCCAAGACATAGTTGAGGTCCCATGCAGGTATTGGTGCTCTCCTTGGGGGTCTTATGTTTCTGGCCCCTCTGAGGTACTGCCTTAGTAATGGATGTGAAAAAATAGGTTGTCCGGTATTGTAATGAGCTAAAATGGCAGAGGCATGAATTTTAATTGATGAAAAGGAAAGGCCTTTATCCAGCATCTCAGTTAAGTATTGCAAAATCTGAGGAATATTTGGAACAATCGTGTCAATACCTTGTGCCTGGTTCCAAGCACACAATCTCTTCCATTTGTCTGCATAAGATTTTCTGGTGCTAGGCCTCTTGGCCTCCAAAATAACATCCATCACTGCTTTAGAGAGAGGTGTGTCTTGAATGGCTACATTATCCGCCATGCTGCCAGGTTTAAGGTCCTGAGTTGGCTGTGCAGTATCTGACTGTCTTGTTGGGTCAATAAGTGTGGAATTTGAGGTAATGTCCAAGCTGGGCATTGAGATAGGCTCTTTAGGCTTGGGTACCAGTGCTGGAGAGGCCAGTCTGGGGCAATCAGTATCATTTTTGGCTTCTCTTGTCTGACCTTGAGTACCTTGGGGAGGAGAGGCAGAGGAGGAAAGGCATATAGTGTTAGGTTTTTCCAGCTGAAAGACAGAGCATCCACTTTCCATGCTTGCTTGTGATAAGTCCTTGTGCAGAATCTCTGTAGTTGGCAGTTGTGAGGGGAGGCAAATAGGTCTATGTCCAGGCATCCCCTGTTCCTTGTTATCATGCTGAAGACTTGTGGATCCAGTTTCCACTCGTGGGGATCCATTAGGTTTCTGCTTAGTTCGTCTGCCAGAGTATTTATCCTTCCTGGCAGGAATTGTGCTTGCAGATGTACTTGGTAAGTCAATGCTGTGTCCCACAAGTTCATGGCTAGTCTGCAGAGGGGGTAGGAATGTGTGCCCCCCTGCTTGTTTATGTACCACATGACTGTAGTATTGTCAGTCTTTATCAGTAGTTGTCCTGGATTAAGTAGATCCTGGAAGGCTGTCAGGGCATTTTGAACTGCTAGCATCTCTTTTTGATTGATATGTAGATGCATTTGATTTGCGGACCATGAGTCCTGAATACATCTTCCTGCAATATGGGCCCCCCAGGCATAATCTGATGCATCTGTTGTCAATGTCTGCCTGGCTGTGGGTAAGGTGAATGGCTGTCCCGTGTTGTGGTGACAGGCTTTTGCCCACCATCGAAACTCCTCTTGCAGGCAGGGAATGAGGGTAATTACTGTTTCCAGGCTGTGGCAATGTTGAGTCCAAACACTTTTTAGATACCATTGAAGTTTCCTCATATACAGTCTTGCATATGGAATTAGCAGAATGCAGGATGCCATGAAGCCCAAAGCCTGCAGTATTTTTATTGCAAATAACTGGGTCTTTGTTGCCAACATTTTAAAATAAGTAGTCAGTTGTCTGTGTTTGTCTGGCGTGAGATAAGCCATCTGGGCAATGTATTTAAGCTTGCACCCAGGAACATTATCTCTTGAGAGGGTACGAGTTTTGATTTCTTTTCATTTATTGTGTACCCTAGGCCTATTAGTAATCTTTTTACAAATGCCAGATGCTGCTGTTCTCTGCTTGAATAAGGCAGTCGTCCAAGTAAGGATATATTTGTATTCCTCTTTGTCTGCAAAATGCAATTACAGGTACCAGGCATTTTGTGAAGACCATGGGCGCAGTAGATAAGCCAAAGGGCAGTGCAGAGAATTGGTAGTGCATTGAGCCAGCTATAAATCTGAGGTATCTTCTGCATGATTGTCTGATTGGGACATGCAGGTATACCTATTTTAGGTCTAACATCACGAGCCAAGCCTTCTTGCCCAGCATGGGCAGAAGCTGCTGCAGAGTTAACATTTTGAATTTTGGAATATCCAGGAATGTGTTTAGTACAGACAGGTCCAGTATCGGTCTCCATGCTTTGTCCTTTCTGGGCACCAAGAATAGCCTTGAGTAAAATCCTAGTCCCTGCTCTTGTTGTGGTACTTGCTGAATGGCTCTCATGTCCATGAGGGAGGAAACTTGTTTTTGTGCCTCTGCCCATTGATTGCGTGGCAGGTCTGGCATACCGTTTTGCCTTGGCAGGGTGTGAAAGTGGAACCTGTAGCCTTGTGAAACAATATTTAAGACCCATTTGTCCTGGGTGATCATGTGCCAATTTTGTGCATAAAGTGCTAGTTTTCCCCCCAAAGGAGCTGCCAGGAGATAAGTGCTTGGTGCTGGCAGGTGAAAGTCATTGAGATTGCTTCCTGTATGGCTGTGATTTTTCCTCTCTGCTTTTGGAGGTAGAAGCACCCCATTCATTAGGTCTGTATGAGCCTTGGGGCTGTGATCTGCCTCTGGGGCGCATGTATCTGCCTCTCTGTGGCCTGTCTGACACTGGAAAGACCAATTCTTTGTAGGCCAGTTCCTGTTGAATCTGGGAAGCTGTACCTGTAAGAAATCCTTGACTGTTTGCTTAGATTTAGCTTTGTCCTCCATTTTCTTCAACACCTCTTCTGCTTTAACACCAAATAAGGTATCATGTTGTAATGGAGCATCTAATAGTTTACTTTAACATGATCGGGCAGATTCTGTTCTTTTAACCAAACATGCCTCCTAATGACAGAACCTGTAACAGCGGCCCTGCAGGAGGCCTCTAGAGAATCAAAACCACATTGCAAAGTATGCTTTCCCACTTGTTCAGCTGCATGCAATAAATCCTGCATTTCTTTGTTTTCTGCACAGTCTGAATTTGTCAACATTTTCTGTTTAAGCAGCGACATAAGATATTGCTGATATTAAAGCATATGAAACTGACAATTTAAAGCTCTTACAGCCAAGGTATCACAAGTATAAATCTTTTTCTCCCATCTGTCCAGGGCCCTTGATTCCCTATCAGAGGGGATAGGGTTTTTTTGCAGTGGATGCCTTGACCCCTTTGGGACACAGAGATAGTTTCTGGGTCAGCAGCAGGGTTTTTATAAAGAAATTTATGTGAATCAGAACACTGTAGTAGCTGTCTGGCTTAACAGGAGCTGGTGGCAAAGAGTCAGGAGACAGACCGGACTCTGAAAATACATCTACAATGTCTAAAACAGGAGGAACAGCAAGGGGTCTGTGCTGAGGTAATAAAAGGAAGTCTCTGAGCCTTTTCTTGGATTCTGAGTAATCTTGGCTCTCCCAGTGGAAATGCTCCCTCATAGTGTGCAGGGTCTCCCCAAAAGAATCCTCAGGAGGAGAGGCTGAAGGGATAGCTTCTTCAGCATCAGAATCCTCATAGGGAGGAAGAGAATATTCCTGTTCAAAAGAGGAATCAGAGGAAATGGAAACCGATCTGAGGATTCATATTCTATCTCTTGCCTAGGCCTCTTATCAGGAGGGGGATGGGAACCCCTGATCAAAGTAATTAGGTCTTCGGCCATTTTAAGCATCTGTTTTTAGGCATGGAAGCCTGTCCAGGAGAATGCTGTACTTGTTTCTTTGTCTTTAGAGCTGCTTTAGTCTTTGCCTTTGAAACGGAAGTTGGTTTTACATGTAACTGTGTAGGCCTGAAAACACCCTCAGAAGCTGATGCCTGCTCAGCGGCTCCAGACCCATCTGAGGGAATAGTTTCCGAGTGTCCAATACCTTGAGTTTCCAGAGGCCTAGTCGGCTCCACGTGGGAGTTGGACACGGCCTGTGGCTCTGAGGTAGCGGGCGTCAGGGGCTGCGAAAGCACCTCACTGAGAACCGGCGACAAGCCTAGCAGAAGCCTCGTCTTCTGTTTTGGACCTTGGATGCCTTTCCTTTTCTTTTTCTTTGCGTTTTTTATAAACTCCAGTAGTTGGCTGTTCTGACAGCATTATATAATTGAATCTTCTGCCAAAGTAATGAAATGCAAAATCATACTGACGCTTAATAGTGCGTTGGTTAAATCTAGCACAAAACCGACAACTAGCAACGTCGTGATCAGGGACTAGGCAAGGAATACAGTAAGAATGAAAATCCTTATGAGGTATTTGCTTCCCACAAGAAATACAATTATAAACTTTTTCTGACATTGGTCTGGAGAAAGAAAAAAGTTTCCCCAACGGGGTACTTAGCTTTAATGAAGACTTCGGATCTGAAATTCGAATTTGAAAATCTCAGGAATCGGCCGACCGGCACTTGCGAACTGCTTTTGCTTCGGGCACCGCGCAGCAAGAAAGACTGAAGAAAATGGTGTCGGCTGCATCTTTTATACCCCTGGTGCACTGACGTCAGGGAGGAGGTGACAGCAACTGACGCCGGACCTAGACTCTGGAACTCGGGCCGACTGCGGGTAGCCTGCCAGCAGGATAACCTAATTGTGATGACTGCAACAGTGAAACACGATGAACATCCAAAGTTTTTACTATGAAAAACAGAGACAAGGAGGGACAGTTCTCCAAGTTAAACGAACTTGCCTCTACTAGAATGGGAGAAATACAAAAAGGGAAGGAAGGCCCTCTAAATGGGCCAACGGTAGCCATCTAACTTAAATGAGCTACCAGGGAAAAAAACCCAAACAAGTCAACACAAAAAAAAAATCAGGACTTCTCCAACCTCTCCAACTTAAACGATCTTGGATAATTTGAGAAAGGATAGCCCGGATAGGAAGGTTAGAGAAACAATGAAAAGGCCTAGAGGTAGAAACGACGACCACAGTAAACAGCCAATAATAAGGCGAACTGAACAATGTAACTGAGTTAGAATTAAGCTACTAACACTCAAATGCTTTTCAACACAGTAAATAACATTTTTTTAACAATTTTAAACAATTAGCCAGAGCCTGAATGGAAGCACCCAATCTTGTTCAGCGGCAAACGAGATCTGGGAAATCTTCTCTAAGCATGATGGGATAGGGCTACAGCCACAAGCTGGTGGAAGTCCTCGAGCTTTTGTATAGGCCGAGTCAGAACTGATGATCGGTTCCAAATCCAACCAGTACAGAATGAAGGTGAGATAGGAAACCATTATCAATGTAAATAAGCTTGTATTGCACCCCTTTCTGCTGTGGTGTGTACCATGCTGTTTGACTCAGGCATTACCTTGCTTCTGAAGAATATAATTGTAACAGTTCAGACGATGGATATGAAACCAAGCCAAAAAACGTTTTCAAAGTGTTTAAATTAGTAAATCAATTTAATAAAAACTACCACATCTGGGTATAAAATGTGAGTGAGCATTAATGTAAAAGTTTCATAACGCATCCAGAGAAAAGTTCATTATTACAAATGTTTCCTAACACATGCAAGAAAAGGGTCATTATTGCAAAATTTCATGACACACAAGAAAAAGATTATTGAAAATTTTTATTACAAAATTTCATAACATATCCAGGTAAAAGACTGAAAAATGTATTTATTACAAAAGTTTCATAAGACATCCATGAAGAAGTTAACATTACATACTATTATGAAACAGAGTTGCAGATTAATCATTACTTGGCCAACTTGAACAACACACTCAACAATGCTTTAACACAAAATTATGAAACCCAAGCGTCTCACATTTAGTAACTGCGAAATCTAAATATGAATAATTAGCCAGAAAAACACTACTGTATTTAGAACAGACTAAGTTATGAGATGAAATCTGGCCATTCTGTGAAATTCTGGGCACTTGGTTTGCAGTACACCACACGCCTTTCACTCACAATCTTCAGACAAGAATTGGAGCCAAGGGCAAAAATAATGTTAGGTGGGGCAAAAGGTCAAAATCAGGGAGAGGCAGATTTGTTAGTCTTGCTCTTTAAACTTGGGTTGGTAAGACAGAGTTTTTGCAGTAACGTGCATTTTCTGAAATATATGAAGGTTGAATGGAAAATGATTTGCCCAAACGCTACACATTTTATAAAAACTGTCATCAACTGTCGGTGAAGCAAAAATATGGACAGTCTATAAAATTCAAGGTACTTAAAAGATGTTCTGAAACTGTTTTTCATTTCTTACCCAATTAACATGTACACAAATGTCCTTTTTAAGAGGCAATATGGGAATCTTGCCTGGTTAAATAACTTGCACTTACCAAATGAGAGAGATTGATGTAACCCTTGACAAAAAGAAAAAAAATGGAAAACTCACAAACAGTTCCTTTAGTCCATTAAAACTATTACGTTTTGCCTGGGCTAAGACTGAAATGGGTCCAATGCAATCAGTGCTTTACCCCAGTTAACAAATACAAAATAAAATAAGTACAAATATTTACTTGCTTGTACATTAACATTTTGTCCATTACGAAACATCAGTGACAATCACTTCTAAAAGTACTTATACTGTCTTAGGATTAAACCCTATGTATATGCATATATCCATAGTACACGTGCTGCAAAGTAAATAAATGCCACATTGGCCACCAGCTCTAATGCCAATGCTACAAAGTATGCCATATACTGAAAAAAAAAGAGAGAGATCACAGGGTAAGAAAGCAAAACATTGCACAATGAGGACTCCCAGAGTCAAATGATTCGATAGACTTAAAATTCAAAATACTTCAGAAAATTATAGGGAGCTAGTAGTTTAGAGACTGAAATGCGAGAAACATTTTGCCAGCAATGATTGAAGTAATAAGTCTACAGAGTTAGACTCCAAACTTAGAAAGAATTGCATTCCCACTACAGAAAACAATAATACATTAAACATTAAAAGTTAAAAACATTTTCTTAATGCCAGAAAAACAAAAAAATAGTACATAATCTGATCTTCTAAAACAAAAATTTGATGGCCATAGCTATTTAAACAATAAAGGAAGCACAGAAAGCAATAAAGAAATGCAACACCATAATTAAGTCTAATATACTTTTTGCACACAGGTGCAGAACGTTTCAGGCAGTCAAGTAGTCGGTAAAACCAAAGCAGCAAACTCAGTGTACCACTGCAACATTGTTAGATTAAAACAAAAAAAATCGCTGTTTACTCACCTACAAGTTAAATCCTAGAACAGGTTTTGCATCAACATTTTCTGAAGACTTTTGCACCCACATACTGTCGTACCAAATGCTGAATACTTATTACACTTTAAAATTAAGGACACCTCTTACATGTCATTTTTTAAAGCACAAATATTCTTTTTGCCTCTTCTTATGTGTGATGATGCCCATAATACAAAGTGTAAAAGCTTTGCAGAATCCTTTTTTTTATTCAAGAAAGCAGGCAAAATAGAACTTTACTTATAAAGCACTTTACACATGTAATCTTTCCAAAGTAGGTAAGGCAGTAGAAATGGAAAAATTACACTATGGCAAAATAACTTTTTCTCTAAGGATAATGAAAGAAAACATTTATTTTGAAATTTAATGCAACAAACGTACAGTTTAAATAATACAGGTCAATTTTAACCAGACAAAGGGAAAAATAAAGCTTTTAACAGACGGGACTTCAAAATGTGGCAAATCACTCTGGCCAGAAAAAAGGAATTCATTTGCCTTTTATGATGAGTAAGAGGAATAGAAAATAACTTCAGAAGATGTAGTCTGTCTGCAGGCTAGTCTGAGATCAGCATCTGTGTTACTAACTGATATAAAAAAAAATGTAGGTTTACTTTCATTCTGAAAACTGGTGTGAAGCAGAACACTGACTAAGGGGACAAGTCAGGTAAGATACACCTGCATTCTGAGTATACAATGAAACACATCATCCCTAAGCAAGATCAATACATGCAGAAAATATAAAACTAGTAAGTTCATAGTGCTATACCCAGTGCCATCTTTGTGCATTCTTTGAACTAATATACTTTATAAACTTGTGGAAAAACTAGTACTATACATGCAAAGACACACACGCACACACAGCCACTGAGGTCTGCTAATAGTAAAGTAATCCAGCTACTACTCAAAATAGTTTTCTTACATAAAAACTATCCTGGATGTCACCCCCATAACCGGCATTAGGTACCAGAGAACCTTGCGGTCGCTGGGGGCCCCCAACCACAGCAAGTTGTCTTATCTTGATATTTTGTAACATGTCTGTCAACCAACAAAAGCTACTACAGCAACACTGTGTACTTAAAAAAACAGATGGGTAATAGCTCTTATTTAGATCTCCTTTAATATTCAAAGATATCTCTGGTTATAGTAACAGTGTTTTATCAAGCAACAGGCTAGGCTTCACAATTCAATTAATATTTTTTTACTACTGACATAGAAACCCTGGCTTAGTTAAACTCTGCTAGTGGACATTCACTCCAGTAAAACTAACAACCAGCTTAGGTACTTTCAATACCTGTGGCTGCAAGGGGGCTCCCTTAAGCATCCTTGACTGTGTGGGTGCCCCACAAAAGATGCTGCTGGTTAGGGAAAAATGAGGAAAAAATGCATTAACTCTTTAACCTGAACAGGTCTGTCACATGACCCTGTTAGGATAAAGCTGATAATGAACATAAGCAAGGTAAGCATTAGAGAAGTCAACAGCTCAGAGTGACTGATATCAGTGCAAACCTTGGATTTTAAGAAAAGACAATGCTTCTGATCTTCAGGGATGGTTCTCTGTTTCATGAAGTTTTATAAACACTGGCAGAATAACAGATACTACAACTTTCAACTTCTTTGCAGATGAATTCAGTGCAATACCTATAATAGCAGAATAAAGGCTTAATCAGGAACAAGTTTTAAATATTACTCCAATTCAGTTAAAAAAGTTAATAGTACACCTTTTACAACAACATGTATATTTTTCGACAGCAAATAGAAAACTCTGATGTCTGGATTTATTAACTGTAATCCTGAACGATTTACTAGCAAATCAAACTTATAATGAAGGATAAGAGTAAAATTATGAGGCAAAAATCAGGTATTGTGAAATCAGGGACAGTGCCAGGTTTGCATTACTCTTCATTGAGGCTAATAAAAGTAACTTACCCTGTTGCTGTTTGATGACTGTTAAATGTTAGTCACTGATCTGGTTTGCCAGTACCAGTGTGGCACAATGCATTGATATTTTCTGAAATAAGTACAGAACTAGTATTGCTATGCCTTAAGCTCGTGTGGGTGCAAAATATCAGTGATTTTTATCAGTGCATACACCCAATAATTTCTGGATATCAGTAAAAAATGTAGCTAACAAGTATTTATATTTCAAAAGTAATAAAATGCATCACAGAACATTCAGATACTTAGATCTTCTAAGAGTCTGGGGCCCCACTCCCAGACTGTATAACTGGATACAGGAGGCTCCTTTAATCATCCTTGATGTGTTGGAGCCCCACAAAAGCTGTTGTGGTTGGGGAAAAATGAGGAGGAAGAAATGTATTATAGGTCTTTCCTCACCTTACTCTCACTAGTCTCTCTCTCATGTAAGACAAATGACTTACGTACATACTCATGCTGTGATGCCCACTGTATACATTTACCTCAAATGTAATATATTTATCGTTCTGTAACTATTATGTTAACACTATACGTTTGCTTGCAGGCAAGCCAATTTCTTTTTTGCAGTGTGTCTTAAGTCTTATATTTTTGTAACTATGTGCAAGTCTTATATTACTTGTAAGTTTTGCATTACTGGAGCTGTTCTCCACAGGCCTCTGCTGTTGTCCAGTCGGACTTTCCCGGCAAACAAATGTAAAACAAAATAAAATATAGGTTCACATGTGTTTACTAGGCTAATAACCTCCACCCTTTTTAAGCATAGCCATGCATCCCGAATCTCTGACAAGTTCTGATACCCTTGATAAGTTTAAGCATGGGCCTGGGAGATGAACCATTTACAGGATACTTAGAGACATAGGTGCCAAACCTGGGATGAATTTCCAGTTTCCCATCCAACTGTCCAAGCTGCACTTGAATTGGGATAGGGAGGAACTCTGCTTCATATGGATGGGGAGCCCGTTCCATAGATGGGGTAGTCTCTGGGACACACACCTCTCTATCCAGCAGGTCCTATTTTATGTTTACACACTAACCTAAACAGGGCTGTGATACAACCCTGTTCAAGCCCCTGCTCTCAACTACACCCATTCTAAAACCAGCCCTGCCCAAATGTGTTTGTACAGAAAACTGCTGTAGGTTGTGTGGGGGATGGGGGGTGGGATTGTGTGGTTATTACTTAAAGTTTCATCAAAGTCAAACCTTACAAGTGTGCACATGAGGTTATTATAGCTTGTGGTTGGGCTGAGGACATTGTGATTGTTGTTTCTTTTACTTTTCTCACAGACCTCAGAGGTGTACAAAAAAGGTTACTATACCTTGTGCAGGGGAAGTGTACTGTCCAGGAGCAACAGAGTAGAATACATTACTGAAATCATTTTTTTTTTCACTTTTATCACAATCACACTTCAGGCATGTATACAGGTAACTCCCTTTGACAGTTTGGGCTGAGGAGTGATGAGGCATGCTATGTGTGTGTCAGCAGTCACCTGAAATACATGCCTATGGTAATTTGAACTTCACCTTTATTTAACACCAGAGAGATGGATATGCAGGCAGTTCCCACAGAGGACCTGTGTATCCAAACAACTGGCTTGTTAGTTTACTGTGAGTTACTATTTTGTCATCTTTGACCATTAGGCCTTTGCTGCAACTTATGTCTTCCTTGAAAGAATAAAAAAATAATAGTAAAATTCTTTTCTTACTTTTGATTTTTTACTTGGGCAACCATTGGATTAAAAGGTTGGGAAAATGCTCTAAATCTATTTCAGAACATGCATAACCCATTAACTGAGTTATTTCCTAAATGGTTATCACTGTGCTTATTTGGTCAGGAAAGGTATGTTTATTTATTTTTTTTATTATTTATTTTACATTTGTTAAATACACTTTGTATGTTGAAAGGATGCAAAAAAAAAAAAAAAAGAAAGAAAGCAGAACAAGTACACAATTTCTCTCCTTAATAAAAATTTCTGTTGAAGCCATCATTGGATGAGACTGTCTAAAAAGAAAACTTTAAAATGCACTTCAGAGCATATAAGTAGTTATGACTTCTTTTCTCTATTAAAGTTGTGAATACATTTGTTTATTGACCTTTTTTGTTTATTTTTATTTTGGTTACTAGCATAACGGTGTATTAGAGTTTGTTGGTGTTTTTTAAAGTTATTATGTTGGAAAGTTTGTAAAACAGAGAAACTGGCTTCTAAGCCCTCTGGCGAATAAATGATACACCTGCAGCTTTCTTATGTGTTTCCCAACTCAGATAGACCAGGCCACCACCTACTGCCACTAGCTGGACTATCCTAGACTTCTTACTGTGGAGACATAGCAAAGATTGCGCGAGAGTATTATGCTACCACAAAACAACTTAAACTACCTGGACAAGGCAATTTCAAGTATTAGGGACCTTTAAGACGATTTACAATGAAAACCAACAAATAAGCAAAACAGTAGCAACTGATAAGAGATTTATTTTATTACTTTGCTCATCTGGCAAGGATGAAGCAGAATTAATTCAGGACTTACTTAGTGTATATCAAGGGAGTCAAGCAGATGGACGCCCTGGGAAAGAAAGCAGGAGACAATTTGCATTAAAGGAGGTTTAATCAACAGCAATACTGTTTTTTGTGTGGGCACTCATTACTGATCTATGGAAAACAATTGGTGGGAAAAGTACTTAACTTGCACAACAGGTAATAACAATGCCCCATAAGGGGCAGATGTCAGAGAGACAGCCTTTTAAAAAATTCAAGCTGCAAGAAGCTGGCTAGCTAGACAGGGATCTAATCAAATAAAGTCAATACTGGAGCTCTAGTCTTATGACAAGGCAAGTACAAATATGACTCAGTCATTGTCCATGCTGGTGTGAATGACCTGAGACGTACCTCCCTCGACTACATGAAAAGAGACATAGAGGAGCTCTCTGAGCATGTAGCCCAGGCCGGTATGACCCTGACCTTGAGTAGCATCTTACCCTCACCAAGAATGATGCCACAATATGAAGACAAGATTATCAATTTCAACAATTGGCTTAAGTGTTGGTGTCATTCAAAGGGGATCCAATGCCTGTCAGCCTGGGATGACATGCTCGACAAGCCACGATGCTTCGCTAGGGACGGCTTGCACCTGTCACCCGTGGGCTTTCGGATATTGGCAAAGGCTCTTGCTACCCCCATAGTGCCTTTTTTAGGCAAGGCTCAAAAGACAAACCCACCTCCATAGGTATCACAGGGGATAAGAAACTAAGAGTAATGCTACTCAATGCCAGAAGTCTAAACCTCAAGATGCACGTACTCGAAACTCTCCTTAGCATGGAGAACATCGATATCTGTGCAGTAACAGAAACCTGGTTCAAGGCTCCCGAGAGCACCCCAGCACTACCAGGTTATACCTCATACCATGCTTTTCGGCCCCAAAACTTGGACCGAACCACAAAAGGAGGGGGAGTATCAATATTCGTCAAAGATACCCACACCTCCAGGTTGGTGGCACAGCACGAAGCATCAGAGACAATCCATGTGCAACTAACTGTGGGTAAAATTGCCTTCCAGTTTATAGCCTGCTACAGACCACCCTCCCAAACACAGGAACCCCACTTGGCCTTCCTGAGAATACTGGAAAATATGAAGGTCTCTCCAAACACCATTATATTGGGCGACTTCAACTCCCCAAACATAGACTGGGAGCATTACTCTAGCTCCAACACCCTAGCCCAAAGGATCCTAGAAGTTATAAACTCAAATGCTATGGAACAACTTGTTACCACTCCCACAAGAGGGGAAAACATACTGGACCTGATCATCACCAACATGGAGACACTATATCACCAACATGGAGACACTATGCTCCAGACCAGAAGTGTATCCCTCACTGGTAAGATCAGACCATAAACTAATCTCACTGGATGTTCACATCCCGACCCCACCCACTGCCCAGAAAACCACAGCGAAAAACTTCTCTAAAGCAAATTTCACACGCCTCAAAACCGATGCGAAATCCTTCAAAGCCCCTGGGCCTGTGGAAAATACGGCCCAGACCGCAGAATCCTTTATAAACGCATTCTATGAACACCTTCAGGAATGCATGGATCATGCAATCTCAAATAAAACCAAGACCCAATCCTCCAAAGGCAGACGTCCTGTCTGGTGGACCCTAGTCATAAACAAACTATACAATAGAAGGAGGAAGCTACTACATGATAGAGCAAAATCCCAAAAAGGGAAGGCATCTCTGATCAGTATTAGCAAAAAACTACGGGCACTCATAAAATCGTCTAAGGCCAGCTTCGAGAGAAAAATTGCACAGGACACTAAGGATAATCACAAGGCTTTCTTTAGTTATGTTAGGAACCTGGGTGGGAATTCCCAGATATGCTCAGAATTAGTCCAAAATGACAAAAAATACACAGAGCCCACAGACATTGCCAACATCCTAGCTGACAGGTTCAGTGCAAACTTCTCCCCCCTCTCCCCACCAAAAGGGCAAATATCTATCCCAACAGAGTGCTGCCCCCCTGACATCTCAAATGCTCAGGTAAGAGCCGCCCTCTCCAAAAAAACAAAGCATCAATGGGACCAGATGGTGTCCCGGGCTGCGTCCTACATGAACTCCAAGAAGAGCTAAACCCAAACATAAAACTACTGTTCAATCTTAGCCTTACTACAGGATATGTACCCAAAGAGTGGCGTACAGCAACAGTGGTCCCTCTCTACAAAGGTGGTGCCTCAACGGATCCTGGAAACTATCGCCCCATAAGCCTGACTAGCTTGGTCTGCAAAGCTATGGAAAGGATCATCATGGACCTCATAAATAAAGATATTGGGGACCTACAAACACTGGATCCTACCCAGTTTGGCTTTGTTAAGGGCAGATCCTGCCTCTTAAACCTGGTCTATTTCTTTGAAACAGTCACCAAGGCCATTGACGAGGGGAAGGTGGTCCACACAGCCTACCTGGACCTCGCAAAAGCCTTCGATACAATACCCCACTCAGGCATTATAGATAAGCTCACCAGCTTAAATATAAACCCCTATGTCACTAGATGGGTTGCAAACTGGCTCAAGGACAGAACCCACATGGTTAGAATTGCTGGAGCCATGTCAGACTCCAAACCAGTTACAAGTGGCGTCCCACAAGGCTCAGTCCTGGGACCTCTCTTGTTCAGTATATATTTCTCGGCAGTACAGGCCAACACAGAAGGACTGTGGCTGACCAAGTTCGCAGATGACTGCAAACTGAGCGCCATAATCAACTCTCCAGCCGACACAAGCATCCTCCAAAAGGGCCTCATAGAAACAGACAACTGGTGCCAGAGCCATGGCCTCAAGCTAAACGCCAAAAAGTGTATAGTCATCCCCTTTGGCAAAAACAAAGTGCCCACAAATTACCACATAGGTGGTAATCCATTAAGTACAGAAGAAATCATTAGGGACCTGGGGACCCAAGTTGATAGCAATCTCTCATTTGACAACCACGTGGCCAAAGTGGTTAGAAAAACATTTTATATAGCCCACCTAATCATGAAGGGATTTACATCTAGATCAGGGAGGTCATCGTGCCTCTTTACTCATCCCTCATCAGGCCCATAATTGAGTACAATGCCCCTTTTGGGATGTACCTTACCAGACACCTGCAGCAACTGGAAAGACCCCAAAAGTACCTCACCAAGAGGATCAAAGGGCTCAAACAGATGCCATATGCTGCCCGGTTAAAGAAACTCCAGCTCTACTCAGTGGCATACCGCCTGCTCAGAGGCGATCTGTGCCTGACGTATAAAGCCATGTCCAACCCGGAATTAGTGGACATGCTGCACCTCAGAAAATCCAAATCCCATCAAGCTACGTGCTCGAGAGACTTGAACCTCAGCACTGAAATAAATAGGACATGCTGGAGGGACAGATTCATAACCCAGAGGCTCCCTTCACACTGGAATAAAATCCCAGTCCAGGTTAGGCAGAGTCCCACATTGACTCTCTTCAAGAGGAATCTTGATGAGTGGATGGGAGATCGTAGGTTTACCCCGGCTATCACTTCTGTGTCACTGTTAGACAGAGGCACAGTATACTAACCTCAAAAAAAGGCATAGCAAAATTAATTTAAAATGGGTGGCGAAAGCCAAACACACTCTGGCTAGGCTTATAAATGCCCTAGGGCAGATAGCCTAGTATGAACCTATGAACCTATGACTCTGAGCTAAACGTCAATAACCCCAGAGAAGTTAGAATTTCAGAAACTTTAGCTTAATGTTTTACTGGGGGTTGGAGCAGAAACATAGAAGAGAAAAGGGCACTGGAAAGCAACTTTATGCAGGTAAATGCTAAATAAAATATAAGACTCTAGCAGCAAAACTGGAATATAATCAGCTGTAAAAGCCCTGAAGCAGAATATACAATACTCTCACTACTGCAATTCCACTGAAGGCTAAGGCACCACACTATGCAGACTTGTACCAGTAACGCCATTTATGAAATAGTAGTAAATGACTAAATGAGGCTCAAATCTAGCAGAAGTTCACAATTCTGTCATAAATGCAAACAAAACTACAATGCTAGGGTTCCAGACAAGGTTCAAAATGCAAAGAGTTGGCTTTTACTAGTATACTGTACTTATGGAGAGAGAAGTGCAGTATGATGTATAAACTGATATCATTTGCTGTGCAAGACTAAGGCTCCTTAGAAATCTCTGTACTAGGTAACATTATAATGATACTTTAGCCCATCAGTGGCATATTGTGACATTCCCACTCATCCAGAAGTATGGAACTGTAGAAATAGAAAGGACATCATCTAAATTCAGACTAAAGTCACAACTACTTTAAGTTTCCAAGTAGGATTTCCTAACTGTTAATTCAAAAAGTAACAGGAGTCACAGAAGCTACAGGAGTTAGTAGATTGGCCAATACAACATACTCAGACACAGAGCACACATTATGGATGCATTGCCTCTAAGAACTCTCTCTCTCAGCCAGAGGCAGTTTCTACTTTTGTTACCCTGATTTTACTTAACATTATTAAAGGAGGGAGTTGGTGCTGGACAGTCACCATTTAGCTTTCATTATGAAAAAGTGTGTGTGTGTGTGTCTGTGTGTGTAAAATAATTCTAGTCTGGCTTCAATTATTGTTGGTAAGGTTGTACTAAATGGCATAGGGCTCAGCCTGAGGCAGCTAAAATCCTGAGAAGCAATGATTGTACCTCTGATCTGTAGCTGTATACTGTGGAGCTTATTTGGTCGTGACAGGTGTTACTACCCAAAATAGCAGAGCACTTTAACCATTTACCCTTAAGGCCAACTGCTTTTTATATGATAACTGGAATCTGTGGTGATGCTGCTGGTTCCATTACAATCAAATACTGATAACAGTGGTATCATAGGAGGTTACTTGGCTAACGGCCCCATTCTCCTTACAAGCCTAGCCAAATTTAACCTGTGTTCCCAAGGGTATCTGGTGTAAGCAGACACTAAAATCAGTACCTACTGCCCCCATCCAAGAGGGACACAGGTGGCACCCCCGGAGTGAATTTCAGGTTACCCATCCAATTGTCCAAACTGTGCTTAAATAGGGCCAATGAGGGGCTGTTTAACATGAACAGGAAGCTCGTTCAACAGGTGGGGCAACCTCTGTCAGATCTCTCCAGCAAGTTCTGTTGATGTTGCACACCAGGTTAAGGTCCTTTGAGTGAATAATCTGTGTGGCATTTGACTTGCAAATGTGCAGCATTTCCATTAAAGCTGGGCCAGAGATTGCTCTATATGCAAGGCACATGTCGGCTCTGAGCAGTCTGTATGGCATAGAGTAAAGTGACAATGATTTCAGTCTGACCATACAAGACAGAACTTGAAGACCCTGAATTTTCTTTGTAAGGAACCTTTGTGGTCTTTCCAATTGCTGCAGGTGTCTGGAAAGGAACATACCAAAGTGAGCATTGTATTCTGTTACTGGCCTGATGAGGGAAGAGTACAGGGTGGGTATAACCTCTTTCTGGAGGCAATGCCCTTACTTATGAGATGAGCAATATAAAATGCCCTTTTGCCACTGTGGAGACATGGTGATCGAAGTTAAGGTTGTTGTCAACCTGTGTGCCCAGATCTCTCACCACTAGGACTGTGTGCTTAGGGTATTGCTATTGATGTCTCAGTTTGCAGGAATATCACTCTTGCCAAAGGGGATGATAATGCATTTTTTTTGCATTAATTTTAAGACCATGACTTTGGCACCAGTCATTAGTCTGCATAAGATCTTCTTGCAGGATCTTGACATCGCTAGGAGTTTCAATGATCGTTTCCATTTTGCAGTCATCAGCAAACTTTGTCAGCCATAGTCCTTCAGTTTTAGCCTGTACTTCGGAGAAGCAGATTTCGAATGGTAGGGGTCCCAGAACCGATCCATGTAGAACACCACTGCTGGAGTCCCCTATTTTTACTGTACGAGTCCCATCAGTGAGCCAGTTTGCAATCCACCTGACAATATAAGGGTTGATACCTAGCTGGGTGAGTTTATCAGTGATGCCTGAGTGGGGGATTGTGTCAAAGGCCTTGGCTAAGGTTAGGTAAGCCATATGTACAGATTTGCCCTCATCTAGGGCTTTGGTGACCGTCTCAAAGAAGTCCACCAAATTTAACAGGCATGATCGCCAAACTGGGTGGGGTTCAGCATTTGGAGATTTCCTAGACCTCTGTTAATAAGGTCCACGATGATTCATTCCATGGCCTTGCAGATAAGGTTGGTCAGGCTAATGAGTCTATAGTTCCCGGGGGACGTGGATGCACCCCCTTTGTGCAGAGGGATGATAGTAGCGGTTTTCCATTCCATTGGGATGAAGCCAGGATGGGAGTTAAATCCCATAGCCCCTGTTCATCACATCCTAAACAGAATAAAAACTGAGCACAGTGCCTCACTCAGATTTGAGATGGACATCTCAAATTGCTCAGACTTATGATGCCTAGAAAATTAAGATTAATGGACTGGCTTCCTAATTAGGCATTTCTTAGAAGGCAATTCTTATAACAGACAAGAGAAATGGAAATTGCGTCACTTGCTGCTGTTCTTCAAACTTGCCTTTATCTTCTCATGATTTTTAAAGCTCAGCTTCTTAAGGACCAAAAAGAAAAATTCTCTGTAAATGCAAATTCTTAAATTTATGATCTAATATCTGCCAGGTTTTGAGAAACTAGCTAAGCATACCTTGGTAGACCTATAGCCACCATGGCTGATCTAGTAGTTGTATCTACTGCATCACATTGCACATCCTAGTGCATTCAGGCTCAGTGATTCAGCAATCTTTAAGTCTTTTACTAGCTTTTATATTTGAATTATTTACATTGTTTGTCATCTCTGTAAAACCAGTATTTTGAAGCACAAGGCACGGGAGCTAAATCATTCTGAAACTTTAGTGCTATGGTACTAGAAGTATAAAATGTCTTACCACTCCTGTTTATAAATTGCTCTTCCCTACTGAGCAGTACAGCACCTACTGTAATTAAAGATGTATTATAACCCTTAGAAGATGCAGGTTCATAGGTAGATACTAGGCTATCTGCCCTAGGGCATTTATAAGCCTAGCCAGAGTGTATTTGGCTTCCGCCTCCCTATTAGATTAGCCTACTGTGCCTCTGTAAAGTAGGTCACAGAAGGTACCCTTTTAAGATTAGTTTACTGTGCCTCTGTCTAGCAGGGACACAGAAGAGATCCCAGGGGTGAATTTGCGATTTCCCATCCACGCGTCCAGATTTCGCTTGAAGAGGGTCAGCGAGGGGCTATGTCTAACATAAATTGGGATTCTATTCCAGAGTGAGGGGAGCCTCTGGGAAATGAATCTGTCCCTCCAGCATGTCCTATTTATTTTTGTGCTGAGGTTTAGGTCCCTGGAGCGTGTAGCTCTAAGGGACTTGGATTTTTTGAGGTGGAGCATGTCCATTAATTCTGGGTTTGACATGGCTTTGTACGTCAGGCATAGATCGCCTCTGAGTAGGCGGTAAGCAGCTGAGTAGAGCTGGAGTTTCTTTAGTCGAGCTTCATAGGACATCTGTTTGTAGCCCGTGATCCTCTTGGTGAGGTACTTTTGGGGTCTCTCCAGTTGTTGCAGGTGTCAGGTAAGGTACATCCCAAAAGGGGCATTGTATTCAATTATGGGCCTGATGAGTGACGAGTAGAGGGGCACAATGACCTCTTTTGATCTAGATGCGAACTCTTTCGTGATAAGGTGGGCTATATAGAAGGTCTTTCTAACCACTTTGGCAACGTGATTATCAAAGGAGAGATAACTATTTACGTTGGTCTCCAAATCTCTAATTACTTCTTCCGTACTTAATGGATTACCACCTATGTGGTAATTTGTGGGCACCTTGTTTTTCCCAAAGCGGATGACTATGCACTTTTTAGCATTTAGCTTGAGGCTGTGGCTCTGGCACCAAGCATCAGTCTCTGTGAGACCCTTTTGGAGGATGGTTGTGTCAGCTGGAGATGCGATTATGGCCCCCAATTTGCAGTCATCTGCAAACTTTGTCAGACATAATCCCCCCGTGTTAGCCTGAACCTCAGAGAAGTATATACCGAACAAGAGAGGTCCCAGAACTGAGCCCTGTGGGACACCACTTGTAACTGGTTTGGATTCAGACATGGCACCTGCAATTCTGACCATGTGGGTTCTATCTCTGAGCCAGTTTGCAACCCATCTTGTGATATAGGGGTTGATATTTAAGCTGGTATGCTTATTTATGATGCCCGAGTGGGGTATTGTGTCGAAGGCTTTTGCGAGGTCCAGGTAGGCTGTGTGGACTACCTTACCCTCATCTATGGCTTTGGTAACTGTGTCAAATAAATCAACTAGGTTTAAGAGGCAAGATCTGCCCTTAACAAAGCCAAATTGGGTAGGGTCCAGTGTCTGGAGGCTCCCAATGTCTTTATGAGTTCCATAATAATACGCTCCATAGCTTTACAGACCAGACTAGTCAGGCTTATGGGGCGATAGTTTCCGGGGTCCGTTGTGGCACCACCTTTGTGGAGTGGGACCACTGTAGCTGTACGCCATTCTTTCGGTACATATCCTGTAGTAAGGCTAAGTTTGAACAGTGACTTAATGTGAGGGTTCAGTTCTTGGAGCTCGTGTAAGACACAGCCTGGGACACCGTCTGATCCCATAGATGCTGTGTTTTTTGCTTTGGAGAGGGCAGCTTTCACCTGTGCATCTGTGATGTCAGAGAGGTTACATTCAGTTGGGATAGGCATTTGCTCCTTTGGGGGGGAAGGGGGGGAGAAGTTTGCGCTGAATCTGTCTGCCAGGATGTTGGCTATGTCTGTAGGTTCGGTATATTTTGTACTGTTATGCAACAATTCAGAGCATATCTGGGAGTATCCGCCCATGTTCCTGACATAATTAAAGAAGGCCTTGTGATTATCTTTAGTGTCTACGGCAATTTTTCTTTCGAAGCTGGCCTTGCTAATACTGATCAGAGATGCCTTCCCTTTTTGGGATTTTGCTCTGTCACGTAGTAGCTTCCACCTTCTGTTGTATAGCTTATTTATGGCCGGGGTCCACCAGACCGGTCTCCTGTTTTTGGAGGCGTGAGTCTTGGTTTTATTTGGGATAGCACAATCCATGCATAACAGGAAAAGTTAACAGTGCAGGATCTAAACGGATTTTACCCTCAATTATCTCGTCAGATCAATCAGGTTTTATGTCTCAGAGACATGCTTGGGATAATACTCTATCTTTAGAGACTATACTTCATCTCATTAAGAAAAATCCAAACCCTATATATGCTTTGATTATAGATGCATCAAATGCCTTTGACAGAGTATGTTGGAACTTTCTATTTCAAACTATGTTATGTTTTAATATTCCCTTATTCTTTATAAATTTTTTAAAAGTTTTATACAAGATTATGTTTACTAGACTATACATTAATGGTCAATTTTCTGCTCCGATAAAGATCACTAAAGGAACAAGACAGGGTTGTCCATTGTCCCCTTTTCTTTTCAACATTTACTTAGAACCTTTGCTATTGTTTATTACTCAAAATACTTTTCATAACATCCCTAGAATTCTTAATACTAATATTCATTTCTCTGCTTTTGCGGATGATTTGGTAATCTACTTTCAAACTCCATTATCTGATTACAGAAAAATAATGAATTCTATTGATTATTTTTCTTTGGTTTCCAACTATCTTTTAAATTCTACAAAACTCATATTTTTCCCTTAAATCTTTTAGGACACAAATCTTTTTTGTTTCCAGGCGATCATTTTCAGTTTACTTATAATATAAAATATTTAGGAATCAATTTAGAACACAATAATAAATCTTCCTTTCAAAATAATATTAATAAATTATGGAACTCTATATTGTCTGATATGGACAGATGGAAGCATCTAAACCTTTCATTTCTTTCAAGGGTGGCCATTATTAAAATGAATATTCTGCCTAAATTTCTTTACCAATTCTCATCATCTGATCAGATAATTTCAAAAATTTTTGAGTCTGTAAATAAAGCTTTGGCAAAATTCATATGGTTCCCTAAATCTGTTAGAATTTCCTATTCTAGATTGGCATTTTCAAGGACAAGGGAGGTTTGGGTTTACCTAATCTTTATCTCTATTATTTGATTGTCTCATCCAATAAACTTCTTACTATCTCTAAATTCAATAACACTTCTTATCCAAATCACTCTTTATGGATAAAATTATGGTATAATTATGTCATTTCTAATAATTTAAATCCTGAAGCTATTCCCTTTATCTCTCTGGATAGTTTATTTATTAAAAATATATCTACAGTATTTAAACAAAAGATTAGAGATTTCCAAACCTTACTCAAAATGTGTAAACTAGAAAAGATCTCGCACCATGTTCAGCCAATTCATCTAAACCCAAATATATTATTGGACAATAAACTTTTGAACTTAACAAACTATCCTTTAATTAAAAATCTAAAAGTAGGAGATGTTTTGAAATATCTTGACTTGCCTTTATCTGACTGGCGTAAGTTATTGAAAGTAAACTGGAATTACTCACCAATTCTTACACAACTAAGAGCAATAATTAAAACAAATTTGTATCTCTGGTCCCCATAGACTCACAATTGAAAACCTTAACACGATTATCAAAATACTTTCATCATCTGATAAAATGCTCTCAAACTCATATAAATTAATTAATTCTTTAATGATGGACCACAACTGTCTTTTATCTAATGTTTGGTTGAATTATAATTCCCAATTGTCAGAATCTCAGAAAGTCCTGGCTATTAGACACACTAAGGAATTTATCCCTTTTAAAGATGATAGCATACACACAATTAATGATTAATAATGATGCCTACTTTACCCCAATCAAATTAAACAAATTTAACCCAAATAAGTCCCCTTCGTGTTCATGCTGTTCTCATCCCCAAGCAGACCTCCTTCATATTCTATGGTATTGTCATTTTTCTTACAGATTGTGGACATCTTTGAAAGTCAGACTGCAGAAAATGGGATATCAAAAATCCACGTTGACGTGGGAATTTGCTATTCTACATATTCCATTGATTCATCTTTCAAAAGTTGATATTCACGTTATCATTTTTATTTGCTCATTACTAAAACTTTATATAACTCATAAACAAAGATATAGGGGACTTGCAGACATTGGACCCGACCCAGTTTGGCTTTGTCAAGGGAAGATCATGCCTTTTGAACTTGGTCGACTTCTTCGAAATAGTCACCAAGGCCATTGATGAGGGAAAGGCAGTCCATACAGCCTACCTTGACCTTGCAACAATACCCCACTCGGTATTGTAGAAAAACTTACCAGCTTAAATGTAAACCCATATGTCACAAGATGGGTTGCAAACTGGCTTAAGGACAGAACCCACAGGGTTAGAGTTGCTGGCGCTGTGTCAGACTCCAAGCCGGTCACAAGTGGTGTCCCACAGGGCTCGGTCCTTGGCCCCTATTGTTTGGCATCTACTTCTCAGAAGTACAGGCCAACATGGGAGGACTTTGGCTGACAAAGTTTGCAGATGACTGCAAACTGGGCGCCATAGTGGAAAGTGCATCGGACACTGATATCCTTCAGAAGGGACTCACGGAAACAGATAGCTGGTGCCAGAGCCATGGCCTGAAGTTAAACGCCAAAAATGTATAGTCATACCCTTCGGGAAAAACAAGGTAACCCCAAGCTACCATATAGGTGGCAATCCACTAAGCACAGAAGAGGTTATCAGGGACCTGGGGACCCAGGTTGACAGTGGCCTTTCTTTGACACTCACATTGCCAAACTAGTTAGAAAGACCTTCTACATTGCCCACCTGATCATGAAGGGATTCACATCCAGATCTAGTGAGGTCATTGTTCCCTGTACTCTTCACTTATCAGACCAATGATCGAGTACAATGCCCCATTCGGGATGTATCTCACCCGACATCTGCAGCAATTGGAGAGACCCCAAAAGTTCCTCACCAAAAGGATAAAGGGACTCCAAAATCTGTCATATGCTGCCAGATTGAAGAAACTCCAGCTCTATTCAGTCGACCGTCTGCTCAGAGGTGACATGTGCCTGACATACAAGGCCATGTCCAACCCGAATTAATGGACATGCTCCACCTCAAAAATCCAAATCCACCAAAACCACTAGAGCAAGCGACTTAAACCTTAGCATGGATATAAATAGGACGTGCTGGAGGGATAGATTTATCACTCAGAGACTCCCTATGCTGTGGAATAAAATCCCGGTCCATGTGAGGCAGAGCACCTCGCTGACTCTGTTCAAGAGAAATCTAGACCTGTGGATGGGAGATCGGGGTATCATCTCTGGGTCACTGCTGGACAGAGGCACAACAAACTAATGGGCACAGTATTTTTTCATATAATAGGCTTATAAATGCCTTAGGGCAGATAGCCTAGTATAAACCTATGAACCTATGAACCTATACAAAATTGGATTGATCGTTCTAAATTAAAATGGGTTACTTTCCAGAAAATGGCTTTTAAATTTATTGATGCTCAAAGATACTTAGGTGGAAGTCCAAAAAAAAAAGCTATTAGAAAGGTTGTGTTAGAAAAGGTTCTAAACATATTAAATAGTTAATGTTAAATATTTTTTTTTTTTTCTCTCAGGTTGCCTAACTTGTATATAGTGTACATATGGTGTATGTTTTATTTCTAAATAACTTATCAAAATCTCATGAAGGTTGTTATCACTAGATGAATTGTTATATGTTCATTTATGCCTTCTTGTTATGTATAATCTTTTAATTGTCTTGCTATTCATATAATTAATAAAAAATTTTTTTTTGAGAAAAAAAAACAGTGCAGGATCTGATGTCAGACTACAATACAGAAAAGGATATTCTTTATCAGATCAGTAAAATAACAATATTTTTTTAAATTATATTGATCTTCAAGTTTTTTAAGTATACAGAGAACTCTTCACAAGGATTCAGAGACCTGCACATGTAATAGTTTTCTTTTCAGAGAGCAGAATTCCTCAGTAGGCAAGTCATTTTTTTTTTCAAAATATACTAGCAGTCAAATTTAAACTATAGGAAAAGTATGATGACTGACAAACATTCTCGTGATCCAAAACAGCATACTATGGGCAGATGATAATGAATGGAAAATGGAAAATTTTGTTTAACAGGTGATAGATTCCCAGTGATTTTTGATTTGTAGAGGACATTAGCAGGCACCACTGTATATGAAGTCAATCATGGCTTGTAATAAACCTACTTTGGTCTTCATAAGGTCCTATGAAATGTACTGAGAACTTTCCTAAAGAAAGAAGATCTTCAGTCAACTTTATGTAACATAGTTCAGTACATGGAGACACTGGATGAAATATACCCATCACGTACAACAGGGTTACACTGACTGCAAATTTTCAGGGTCTTCCTCGACAGAATTATGCAACTTATGCTTCTGAAGTTTCTCACTGGAAACCTGTGGCTCAGCGTCCTGAACTTCTAAGGCGGTGTCTGGAATAACTAGTCTCAATTATGATCAATAGATGATGTTACCTGTCTGAACTCTAGTTTCAGCACCAAAGTCGGCTGATTTCCCTTATCAGTACAAGAACCAACTTCTCCCTGTTGATGTAAGTCAGTAAAGATGTCTCAGCCTCTGAACCAGAAATCCTGTGAAGAAAAGTCCTAGAATCCAAGTGTGAGAAATATTCTTCATTATACACGCCATATTCTTCTGAATTAGTTTATTACGTTTTTCAGAGTTCTCAGCTTGAACTAAGATAGTTTTCTTAGACTTCTCAAGTAACCATTTTTGCAGTAAGGAAATATGCCAGTATCATCTACATTTGGATTTCAGAGGCTTGTTTGAATTTTTTTGCAATGTTTACAATTTCTGAGACTACTAAGACCTTAATCAGAACAACTGTAAAGTAGAACTCTTCAGGAACTATTTTACATATGTAAAATCATCAGGTATTGTGATTTCACAGAAACATAATGGAGTCCTTAAAAAATACAAAATAATGAAACAGAAATGTACCAATATGGGATATAAAACAAGCAAAGGGCATATTAATGTCAATGCACTGTAGAAGGGAGCCTGTGTTGGTTTATACAGGGAATGAAAGAAGATACTGCTTTTACAGCTTCAGCCAAATAAGATCCAAGTTAAAGCAGGATATGCTCAAATGCTATGATTTATGAAGTCATAGTTCACAACTGACGAAAGCGCTAAATAAATTGTTGATTCCAGCTCGTGGTGGTCCTGTGCCTTGGTGAATTTCTGGTTCTTGGAGTTTGGCAGTTTATGATTTATGGTTACATCGACTTTTTTTAGACATCTCAGGTATTTTTATTAGTTTTCCTATATGAAGCTTTAGTTAAACAATTAAAGCCCCCTGCATGAAGCGTCTCCTGTGCAGAAAATAAGAAAACTTTATTTTACACAGTTTTTCCTGACCCTGAGAGGTACGCCCATTCATGCGTGTCTCCACGCAGAAGACGCTCTAGCGGAGAATCGAACCGGACAGCGTCTTACTGTGAGGCGACAACGCTACCGCAGCACCAGCACCGTGAGTAACAAAGCATAGAAAGTACCATAACCAATTATAACTCCATAACATATTAATACAAATTATGACTCAAACATATTCAAATTACAGCAAGAGGGTTTTCCTCAAAGAAAATGAGTATATGAACCCCTAATTTTTTTTTTTTTATGTACAAAAAAAAAACAAGTTATATACAAGTGATCAAATAAGAGATATATAAGTGAATCAGAATTTATTGCATAGGCTTTGTAGGAAGGTATAGGTGCTTTCAGGAGTTCAGAGGAAAGGAGCACCATGTGTATAAAGGGGACATATCAGGCAGGTTCTAAGCAGAGACATGATTTAGTGTTGAGAAGAAAATGTTTGAGTTCCTTTTTAAAGTGTGCAAGGTGTATGATGGAGCGGATGTTCAGAGGAAGTTTGTTCCAAGTGTGGGCTACAGAGCAGTTATATTGCAGTTTGCCTGTGTTCTTCTTTGGATGGTCTACGTTCAGAAGTTGTTGGTTAGAGGTGCAGAGGGTTCTAGAAGGGGTATAGGTAGATACAAGAGCAGTGACAGCTGGACAGGATGAAGGCCTGTATAGAATGGAGTGAATAACTTGAAATTGAGAAAGTAGCAGTAGTTGAGGGAATTTGAACCATTGAAATGAGTTCAAGGCAAGGCAGTGATGGGAGTTGTAGGGGGAGTTAGTAATGAATCTTGCAATTTTATGTTAAGTTTGTTGCAGTTTGTTCATGGTAGTAGCTTGTATATTGGTTAGTACTGGGGCTGCGTAGAGAAGTGTGGGCAGGAGGAAGGACCGAGCTAGGGAGAGTCCAGCATTTGGAGTAAGAAATCTTTTGTTACGATAGAGCAAGCCAAGTTTCTGGTGCATTTTTTTTATTCCTTCCAGTAAGTGTAAGTTAAATTTGAGCTCATCATCTATAATGATGCCTAACAGTTTAGTGTGTGGTTCAGGTTTTATGATTGTGTTGTTAGAGGATGTTATGGTAAATGTAGATTTGTGATTGGAAAAAGAGCGGGGGAGAAAGAGCAGGAGCTTGGTGGTCTTAGGGTTAAGGATAAGCAGATTGTCAGATAGCCATTTCTCTGTGGATAGAAAGGAGTTTTGAGTAAGGGTGAGAAGGTCTGTGATACTACTGGAGATTGAGATGAGTGTACAGTCATCTGCATATTGTATAAGAGAAGATTGTCTACAAGAGGTGAATAGTTTGTTTGTAAAGATATTAAATAAGAGGGGACCCATGATAGAGCCTTGAGGAACACCTGTTGGAACAGATATAAAGGGAGAGCAGGAGGAGAGCCATTTGACAGATTGCTGCCTACCTGAGAGATAGCTGGAGAACCAAGCAAGGGGGGGGGGGGGAGAAGACAGATTGAGGTTAGATAATTTAGAAAATAGTACAGGGTGAGAGACTGTGTCAAAGACTTTGGAAAGGTCAAGGAAAAGGCAGGCTATTAGCTGATTGTTATCAAGGGCATTGGCTTTGGTATGAGTGAAAGAGAGGAGGGCGGTAGATGTGCTGTGGTGGGGATGGAAACCATGCTGAGTGGGAGTGAGAAGGTTGTGTTCGAGGAAATGGTTGTGAATGTATGCATTTTTCGAGCAACTTGGAGATGGGAGAATGATTAGCAATGGGACAATAGTTAGATGGATCAGTGGAGTTGCCACCTTTATGCAGTGGAATAGTATAGAAGGATTTCCAAATAGCAGGAACTGTAGCCCCTTGTATAGATCTGTTAATAAGACTGGATATTGGATAGGCTATAGATTCAGCAGCGAGTTTGAGAAATGTAGGAGGTAGGTTATCAGTAGAGGAAGAGCATGGTTTAAGCTTAAGAAGAAGGGATTTAATGTAGGAAGTTGACACAGGTTTAAATGAGAAGAGATTCTGGCTATGAGGGTTGTCGGTAGTAGTGATAGTTTCAGCATTAGTATTTGAGGGTGTAAGGTTTTGGATAGTGTCAAAGTGTTTGTTGAGTAGGGTAGCAATTTCAGGAGGAGATTTATAGGAGAATATAGAATCGCAAATGAACATTAAGCAGAAAGTACAGTTTGTACCTACCATAAATGTAGATGTCCGATAGGCATGCATCTGCAGTCCTTACAAATGGGTTGTCCTGTCGTCAGGCAGCCCTTCGGTCGGCCGGATTCCAAAGTCTGGGTCTGGCCTCGGCTGGTGTCGCACTTCACCTGACGTCATAGCGGCAGTTATTCGGGTATAAAGGCATCAGCCGACGCCATTTTCCTCAGTGTTTCTTGCCCCAGATTTCAGGTGCCCTCTAGGAAGGCTAAATTTGGATAAATGCAAATGGTTCCAAATAGTAGAGAGCAACCAAAAAATAAGCATGTATGTACATATATACAAACAAATACACCATAATAGATTCCCCCAGCTAGCTACAAGATGGGCAAATACCCTAGGAGTACCACAGAGGGGAAGGAGGGTGGGTAATCCTGACTGCAGATGCATGCCTATCGGACATCTACATTTATGGTAGGTACAAAACTGTACTATGTCCTTCAAGGATGCATCTGCAGTCCTTACAAATGGGTAGAATACCATAGCCAAACTGGGGGAGGAGGAGAAATAAGATTATGGTGTAGTTAAGATCCCTTGCAAAACAGCAGTGGCAAAACCTGCTCGGGATCTGGAGTATAAAATTAAATTATAATGCTTGGCAAATGTATGCACGGAGCTCCAAGTAGCAGCCTCTAAAATGTCTTTGGTAGCCACTCCTCGTAAAAAAGCTGTGGTAGTGGCTGTAGCCCTTGTAGAGTGAGGCCTGATGTGTTCTGGAGTTTTCTTCCCATGGTAGGAGTAACAAAATCTAATGCAATTTCCTATCCACTTAGAGATTGTCTGTTTTGAAATTGCTTTTCCTTCCATTCCTGTTGCATATGCTACCAGTAGCTGGTCAGTTTTTCTGTTGCTCTTGGTCCTGTCCAGGTAGTAACGTAATTGTCTATGTACATCCAAGGTATGCAACAGTCTTTCTCCCCTGTTCTGTGGGTTGGGGAAGAATGTAGGTAGGTGGATAGCTTGATTTAAAGATACCCTGGAGACCACCTTTGGCATAAAAGTAGGATTATGCAAAAACCACCAAATGAAGATAGAAATACGATTTGTATTACCACAAAAGGAAAAACTCCACTTCACTTCTGAAATTTGATTTAATCCACAAAAGCACAATAACTTCTTCTCCACAAATAATTTTCTAAAATTCCACAACACTGAATACTCACTTTAAATACATTTCAAAAGACACACCTCTACTAACAATCAAGTAATTACTATCAATTAATTACCAATTAAGAAGAAGACAAACTACAAGCAGTAAAAAATGTTAAAAAACATCTATACTAAAAAGAATATATACATTTTGTTATAAGCTTACACCAAACTTTTCCAAGAACAATCATGGTTCAGTCCATTTGGATTTAAAGTATTAAATTTTAGTATAAGACATAATTCCTTTCTCCTTAATATTTGTTTTACATGATGTTCACTACAATGTACTTCATTATTAACTTTATCCAATACTGTGGCTTTTAAATTGTCAGGTTTACTGTTATGATACTTATAAAAATGTACTGCTAAAGGGCTACTTTCTTTCTGATTTTTAATATCTCTAACATGTTCTTTTAACCTACAACACAACGTTCTTTTGGTTTCTCCTATATAAAATTTACCACACGGGCATTCTATACCATAAACAACTTGTTCTGATTTGCAATTAAAAGTTCCTTTAGTATCAAAAGCAATTCCATTAATAATTTTAAACTGTGGAACTATATACTTACATATAGTGCACTTTCCACATTTTTTAGTACCTCGATATTGCACTTGTTTGTACATTAACATCCTAGGTGTTTTAAATCGACTATGTACTATAAAATCCTGAACATTCCTTCCTCTACTATAAGAGAAACTAAGCCCGCTATTGTTCAGAAATTCCAGTTCCTTTTTAAGAACATTCCAGCTAAACATAACTCGTGTCTTAACTTGTTCAGACAGTACAGAATATGTTGAAACAAAATAAACCATATCTTTTATTTCTTTCTTATTACAGTTGTTGCACTTACTATCATTTTTATAATTATTCTTAATTTTTTTAAGACTGTTTTTTAATTCATTCTCAGAATATCCTCTGTTCTTAAATTTATTATAACTTAACAGATATTCTTTCTCCCTCATGTTAGGGTTACTACATCTATTAAATTCAGTGTAAGGAATAGATTTAATTACATGTGGTGGATGGTAACTAGTGCCATACAACACCGAACCTGAACCCTGAAACTTCCTATGTATTTGATGTTCTATCAATAAATTATTATGTCCTTTTAAAGTAATGTCCAAATATTGTACTGTATTGCCCATTTGTAATCCATCAAATTTTATATTCATATTATTATTCTCTATTTCCATCAAAAACTGATGAATACTATCATGTCCTCCCCTGCATACAAACAACAAATCATCAATATAACGGAAATATCTATAGACATATTTTTTATAAAAAGAATTGGCATATATATATTTTGTCTCAAATATACCCATAAAAATATTGGCATAACTGGGGGCAAATGCAGCCCCCATGGCTGTTCCTTGCTTTTGTCTATAGATTTCTCCGTTGAACTCAAATATGTTATTGTTTAGACACATGTGTAACAATTCTAACACGTAATCAGCAACAACTGTATCACCTATACATTGCTTAACAGCCAACAGTCCATCCTCATGTTTTATACTTGTATATAAGCTCACTACATCTATCACCACAAAATACATACTTTCTTCCCATCTTATAGTTTTTATACAATTAATAAGAGAAAATACATCCTTAATATATGATGGCAATTTATATACATATGATGCTAAATATGTATGTAAAAAAATAGAAATTTTATGTAAAAAACTATCAGTGGCTGAAACTATGGAGGAAACTCATTTTTATGTAATTTGGGTAAACAATAAAAACATGGCATTCTTGGTTTATTTATATTAAATTTTTCTTTCACATCTTTATAAGAAAAATGTCTTAATCTATATCCTTTATCTATAATATACTCATATTTTCTCTGTGCATCCACATATTCAGATATTTCAATTTTTTCATATACTTCATTTTTCTTTAAATGTGTATAACACATATCCAAGTATTGGATGACATTCATTATTACCAATTTTCCCCCTTTATCCGGGGGTTTAAATACCATGTTATCATTTTGTCCCAAGTTTATCAAGCTATTCCATTCTTCTTTATGTAAATTATAATTAATTTGAGCTTGATACTGCTTAAAATAATAAAAATCTGCTTCCAAATTATGTAACAATGATTTATATAAGTATTTAATATTGTCATTGCGATATGGATTTACCATAATTTTACTTGTATCCAATTCATTATATTCTCTACTATTTAATTCAGAGTCACAAGAAAAAAACTCATCTTCTGTACTAGTTATGTTAAGGTCTATAAATTCATTTTCTTCATTTTCAATATTTACATCCTTGTTATTTTTAAAAAAATCCATAAGGTGTAACTTTCTAGCAAAATTATAAACATCAGCCTTTAACATGTGAATTCTAGGTAGAACAGTTGGAATAAATTTTAACCCCTTATTTAGTACATTTCTATCATTTACTGTTAGTTCAATACCTGACAAATTAACTACATACTCACAGTTCAATGGACATCTCAACTAAATCAGTACCATTTAATTCCCAAACCCTCCCCTCTGTTGTCCCTGTCTATTCCAACTCATTCCAGTCCCTTGCTGTTTCCTGGGTTGCATCTGAGTCTTCTTCCGTGTGTGATAAACCGCTTTCAGCTGAAACTTGCCCTTTCCTCCTGCCCGCCATTATGCTGTCAAATTGTACTCGCCTCCGGTTCTTTGATGTTAAATAGGAATGCCCTCTTGTTGTATGCAACTTGTTTTTCTTCCGTTCTAATAAATCTGACTCATAGTCCAATAATTGCTGATTTGTTTGCATAAGAAACTGTTGTAAATCCTCATTTTTGATTTTATTACAGATTTCCACACATAGATTCTTGATTTCTTCCCTTAACTTCTGTTTTTAGATTATCTCTTTCTATTAATATCAGTCTCTACTGCACCGATGTGCAGCTTGTATCCATCTGTCATGGAACTGTTTATCCTCGGCATTCATCAAATCAAAATGGACTTTTGACAGTTCGTAGAGAGGGTGTCCAACTCCTCATACCGCTGTAAACTTTGAAGATTCAAAACAGATGTTTCTTTGTATAACAATTAAAATAGTTCTTGAATATCAGGAGCAACTGTAGCATCCGATTTCCTGCCAATTCTAGCAAACGGATTTTGCTGCCACAGTTTTCTGTCCTGCTGCCATTTATTATACATTGCTGAAGCTCTTTCAGGAATGGAAACATCTTCTCTGCCTATTCCATTATTAACATTCAAGGCACCCACTGTGCCATTAGATGAAACGAAGAAACTGTCCATAGATTTTTGGGTATTGTCCATACCGAAACCACCAAATGAAGATAGAAATTATTACCACAAAGGAAAAACTCCACTTCACTTCTGAAATTTGATTTAATCCACTAAAAGCACAATAACTTCTTCTCCACAAATAATTTTCTGCAGAACTTGCCTTTACAGAGTAAAATTCCACAACACTGAATACTCACTTTAAATACATTTCAAAAGACACACCTCTACTAACAATCAAGTAATTACTATCAATTAATTACCAATTAAGAAGAAGACAAACTACAAGCAGTAAAAAAATGTTAAAAACATCTATACTAAAAAGAATATATACATTTTGTTATCAAACTTTTCCAAGAACAATCATGGTTCAGTCCATTTGGATTTAAAGTATTAAATTTTAGTATAAGACATAATTCCTTTCTCCTTAATATTTGTTTTACATGATGTTCACTACAATGTACTTCATTATTAACTTTATCCAATACTGTGGCTTTTAAATTGTCAGGTTTACTGTTATGATACTTATAAAAATGTACTGCTAAAGGGCTACTTTCTTTCTGATTTTTAATATCTCTAACATGTTCTTTTAACCTAAAGTAGGATTAGTTCTCATGGACACTCTATCTTGATGGAAGATCAGGAAGGGCTGTACTGCCATTAAAGCCTGTAGCTCAGATACCCTTCTTGCTGAAGTGATTGCAAGCAGGAAAGCAGTCTTCCATGATAAGTATTGTAATTCTGCTGTTGCTGCTGGTTTGAAAGGAGGTAGTGTCAACTTTTCTAGCACAAAGTTCAAGTCCCATGCTGGCAATGGTGGCTTTCTAGGTGGTTTTACATTTTTAATTCCTCTCAGAAACTGCCTGAGCAGAGGATGTGAGAAGACTGGAGGATCCAAGTTGTATTCTGCTGAAATGGCTGATGCATGAATCTTAATGGAAGAATAGGACAGGCCGTTGTGGAAGAGCTCTGCCAAGTATTCCAGGATGTTAGCTATGTTTACCAGTGACACATTCTCTCCTTTTGCTGTATTCCAAATAAGATATCTTTTCCATTTTGCTGAATAATTTTTTCTTGTTGAGGGTCTGCGAGCCTCCAAGATAATGTCTTTAACCCTTTGAGATAAATCTGGGTTATTTGGTCTTATGCAATGTTCCAGGCAGCCAGCTGCAGTGTTTTCAGGTTTGGATGCAGGGTTTTGAAGTTGTTCTGTGTTAACAGCAAGGGAACTAGGGGCAGAGGCCATATTTGTTCCCAAAACATACTCCTCAGTAATGGGTACCAATGTTGCCTTGACCAGTCTGGAGCTATCAGGATGATCCTTGGACGGTCTTCTTTGATCTTCAATAGCACCTTGTGCATCAAAGGAAGAGGTGGGAATGCATATGCTGTCAGGTTTTTCCAACTGAAAGATAGGGAGTCCACTTTCCAAGCAAGTGGGTGGTACGTCCTTGTGCAGAATTTTTTCAGTTGGTGATTGTGTGGGGATGCAAATAAGTCTATTTCTGGCAGTCCTCATTTCTTTGTAATGGTTTTGAAGATGTCCGGATGCAGCATCCATTCGTGGGCATCCGTGGCAGTTCTGCTTAGGATGTCTGCTAGTATATTTTCTTTTCCTGGCACAAAAATTGCTTGTAACTGAATGTTGAAGCTCAGTGCCACATTCCAGAGTTCCATTGCCATCCGGCATAGAGGGTATGAATGTGTGCCTCCCTGTTTGTTGATGTACCACATAACTGTGGTGTTGTCCGTCCTTATCAGCAGTTGACCCTGTTGAAGAAATGGTCTGAATGCCTGAATTGCCAGTTTTACTGCCAGCATTTCCTTTTGATTTATGTGTAGGTGCAGCTGGTCTTGAGTCCATAAGCCTTGTATGCACTTGTCCAGCATGTGTGCCCCCCAACTGAGGTCTGAAGCGTCTGTTGTGATGGTCTGGCTTGGTTGAGTGCTGTGGAAGGGCAGTCCCTTGTTTGTTTGACAGGCCTGAGCCCACCATTGAAATTCTTGCTTCAGGCATGGAATTATTGGAATTTGGGTTTCTAGGCTGTGCTTGTGCTGAGACCATAAATTCCTTAGGTACCACTGTAACTTTCTCATATGTAGTCTGGCATGTGGAATCAATATTATGCAGGATGCCATGTAACCGAGAGCTTGCAGGACTTTTCTTGCTGTTAGCTGGTTCTGGTTTGTTAATGCCATGAAGTAGAAAGGGAGTTGCTCCTGTTTTTCTACTGTCAGGAATGCCATTTGTTTTGATGTGTCCAGATCTGCACCCAAGAAGGTTATCCTTTGGGATGGTATCAGCCTTGACTTTTTATATTGACTGTGTATCCCAGGGCTTGTAGTAGATGAATGACCCTTTGCAAATCTTTTGTTAATTTGTTTTAGTTGTCCGCTTGTAACAGGCAGTCGTCCAGGTAAGGGTAAATTTGAATTCCCTGAAGCCTGCAATGAGCAATTACTGATGCCAGGCATTTCATGAATACTCTGGGCAGTAGATAAGCCAAAGGGCAATGCTGAGAATTGATAATGCTCTGATCCTGCAAGAAATCTGAGGTATCTTCTGCAATTTGGTCATATGGGGACGTGCAGGTATGCCTCCTTGAGATCTAGAGTTACCAGCCAAGACTCCTTGCCCAGCATGGGAAGAAGCTGCTGTAGGGTCAGCATTTTGAATTTTGGAACAATGAGGTATGGGTTTAAAGCGGACAGGTCGAGAATAGGCCTCCATTGGTTTTCTTTTCTTGGTACCAGGAAAAGTCTGGAGTAAAATCCTTGCCCTTGTTCCATAGATGGTACCCTTTCTACAGCTCTCATCCTTAGTAAGTGAGTTATTTGTTCTAGAGCTTCTGTCTTCTGATTTGGAGGTAGGTTTGGCATTCCTCTCTTCCTTGGTAGAGTATGGAAGTGAAACCTGTAACCTTGGTCTATTGTCTGTAAAATCCATTTGTCTCCTGTGATGTAATGCCAGTTTACTGAAAATAAGGCTAGCTTCCCGCCTAAGGGTGCCTCTAGTTGTTCCCTGGTAGGCGGTGCCAGAACCAAGTCACTGTGATTGTCCTGTGGAAGTGGTGGTGGTGGCTGGATCTGTGGCTGTACCTCGCTGGTTGTTAGCCTGCCACTGACGTCCCCTGTAGGCACCTCTGGATTGACCCCTGCCTCTTGAGCATCTATTCCTGCCTCTCGGAGCTCTGGAGATGTCTGGAAAGGACCAATTCTTGGAAGGCCAGTTCTTGCTAAACATTGGAGGCTGGACCTGCAAGAAATCCTTGACTGTCTGGACAGATTTTGCTTTCTCTTCCACCTTCTTCAGCACCTGCTGTGCAGGAGAGCCAAACAAATTGAGCTTATCCATGGGAGCATCTAGGAGCTTTGATTTAACATGGTCTGGTAAGGACTGTTCTTTTAACCATGCATGTCTTCTGATCACTGTGACAGTCATGGCTGATCTAAAGGAAGCCTCCAGTGCATCATAGCCGCATTTTAAGGAATGATTACTGACCTGCTAAATGATATGTACCATTTCCTGTACAGATTTTTTTGTCTAATGGTTCATCCGAGGACAGTTTTTTAGTTAACTGGTCTAACATAAATTCCTGATACTGAATCATGTGGAATTGACAGTTCAAGGCTCTAGCTGAAAGAGTAGCAGAAGTGTAAACTTTTTTACCCCATCTCTCTAAGGCCCTAGATTCCCTTTCAGAGGGGAGGGGGTTTTTGGTAGAGGTAGCTGCTACAGCCTTGGGTCCCTGGGAGATAGTTTCGGGATCTGCAAAAGGGCCCTTATACAAATGATAATGTGTGTCCGGAACCCTGTAGTACCTATCGGGCTTAGCAGGGGCTGGAGGAAGAGAATCAGGAGCAGTACAAGCATCATTAAAAGCATCATCCACAACAGTAAGTACTGGAGGAATGGCTAAAGGCCTATGCTGTGGCAAATGCAAAAAGGTTCTAAGCCTTTTCCTAGAGTCTGAAAAATCCTGGCCCTGCCATTGAAATTGTTCCCTCATAACATGCAAGGTTTCCCCAAAAGAAAATTCCTCAGGCGGAGAGGCAGAAGGAATGGAGTCTTCTGCATCAGAGTCCTCATAAGGAGAAAAAGGGGCGTCTGGAGGGTCTGAATTATCTGATTAATCAGAGGAGCCATCTGAAGAAACTGGCTCAGGGGGCTCTACTCTAGTCCTCTTCTCTGGAGGTGGGTGAGAGGCCCTGTCTGGATGTGGTTGGGATCCCCGGATCAAAGAGATGAGATCCTCTGCTAGACTAAGCATTTGTGAACTAGAACTGGGCCTGTGAGAGGGGGTCTTAGCAGGCACAGTTTTGGAAGTTTTTGCTGCTTTAGCCCTGGCAAAGGCCTTAATCGACATGGATGCAGGAGGCCTAGCAGCTCCACGTGCAGGGGTAGAAATACCCAAAGGGATAGTTTCTGATAAATCCTGTGAACCTGCAGGAGCAGGTGGGATTTCAGTAGCAGATTCAGCCAAGCTGGATGAGGCCTCGGTAAGCGGCAAGCTTTCGGCCGAAGAAAGAACCGTGGACTCGGTTTCAGCCAAAACCGAGACACTCACGGTTGGCTTAAACGCGGTTTCGGCCGAAACCGCGGACCACGAGTGTCGGTCCTTTTCCTTGCGGTTTTTAGAAATTTGCGTAGTCGGAGCATCCGACGGCATAATGTAAGCAAAAGCGGAGCCGAAAAACTCTTCAGCAAATTCAGACCGACGTCTAAGCGTTCGTCGGTTGAAAGAAGCACAGGCTAGACAAGCTGCTACGTCGTGGTCTGGGCCTAAGCAAGGTAAGCAGTAAGAGTGGAAATCTTTATGAGGTATTTGTTTCCCACAATTTAAACAGTTATTCACTTTTTCTGACATCGGCTGAGGCAAGAAAGAGTCCCCAACGGGGTACTTAGCTTTTTAGAAGTCTTCGGTACTTGTAGTAGTAATCTCTGGTTCTGACCGACCGGCACTTGCGAACAGCTTCTGCTTCGGGCGCCACGTGGCAAGAAAGACTGAGGAAAATGGCATCGGCTGATGCCTTTATACCCGAATAACTGCCACTATGACGTCGGGTGAAGTGCGACACCAGCCGAGGCCAGACCCAGACTTTGGAATCCGGCCGACCGAAGGGCTGCCTGACGACAGGACAACCCATTTGTAAGGACTGCAGATGCATCCTTGAAGGACATCCATCAATCTTCCGATTTTCTTTCCTCTGTATTCTAACAGAGAATACACTTTTCAATGCCTTAACATTCATAGACAGCTTAGTTTTTACCTGAAAACATAGCACAGCATGCAGGATTGGTTCTTTGTATCCTATGCATGTGGCAAATGGGAAAGTACAGTTGTGTATACTTACCATAAATGTAAATGTTAGAGTGTATTCACTGTTGCAATCATTACATTTGGGCTATCTGCCTGCAGGTAGCCCTCAGCCGGCCTGAACATCAAAGTCTTGGATCCCTGCGCCGGATACTGTCTCTTCTTCCATAACATCAGGTAGTCAGGGGTATAAAGCATGCAGCCAACACCATTACATCAGTTTTTCTTATAGGTTCATAGGTTGGTACTAGGCTATCTGCCCTAAGGCCTATGCAAGCCTAGCCATAACAATTCCCTGGAAATTTTTTCCCACAATATTTACTTCTCTGGGCCCCTGTCTAGCAGGGCGACTGACATGATCCCCGGGGTGAATTTCCTATCTCCCATCCAATCATCAAGGTTCCTTTTGAAGAGGGCCAATGAGGTGCTCTGCTTGATATGTATGGGCAGTCTATTCCAGAGTATGGGGAGTCTCTGGGTCAGGAACCTATCCCTCCAGCATGTTTTGTTCCTTGTGATAAGGTTTAGATCCCTGGAGCGTGTGGCTCTGAGGGATTGGGATTTAAGTGGAGCATGTCCAACAGCTCAGGTTTGACATGGCCTTGTATGTTAAGCAGAGATCACCTCTGAGTAGACGATATGCCACAGAGTATAGCTGGAGTTTTTTTTTTTTTAGACAGTCAGCATATGGCATCTGCTTTAGGCCTGAAAATAACAGATTCATACTAGGCTAACTGCCCTCAGGGGCCATTTTAAGCCTAGCCAATTACCCCATGTTAAAATCAAACCCTGCACCTTACGTTTCTAAGGTAAGCACCTTAACCATTCTTGCCCCAGATGTCAGGTGCCCCCAAAATGGGAAGCAATTATATATAAGGTCACACCTCCAACAAAAAGCAAATACACCAGAAAGTTGAAATACACTAAACAGGAAGAAAGGTATAGCCAAGAGAAATCAGGGGGCTGGAGGGAGGGTAACCAGGACTGCAAAAGTGAATACACTCTAACATCTACATTTATGGTAAGTGTACACAACTGTACTATGTTCTTCATGTTTCACTGTTGCAGTCATTACATTTGGGTAGATTCCCAAAGCTAAAGGAAGGGAGGAGGCAGTTGGAGAGCATTAGGACCAGCTATTAAGCCCTGCAAGACTGCAATGGCAAAACCAGCCCTGGATTTAGAAAAAATAGGCAAGTGGTAATGCTTGGTGAAGGTAAGTACAGAGCTCCAGGTAGCAGCGTCTAGGATGTCCCTGGTAGGGACACCTCTGAGAAAGGCTGTAGAGGTAGATGCAGCCATGGTGGAATGTGATCTTATCCCCTGTGGGGTAAGTTTTCCATGGTGCTTACAGCAGAAATTAATGCAATGGCCTATCCATTTAGAAATGGTTTGTTTTGAAATGGCCTTCCCCTCTGCCCCTGCAGCAAAGGCAACTAACTAGCAGCTGTTCAGTTTTTCTGAGAGGCTTAGTCCTGTCCAAATAAAATCTAAGTTGTCTGTGCATGTCCAAAGAGTGCAGTACTTGTTCTCCTTTGTTCTGTGGATTAGGAAAAAAGGTTGGCAAATGAATGGACACTGGATACCACCTTGGACATAAAGGAAGGATTGGTACTAAGGGACACCCTGTCTGCATGGAAGATGAAGAAGGGCTCCACTGCCATGAGGGTCTGTAATTCAAACACTCTTCTTGCTGAAGTGATGGCTAAAGGAAGGCTGTTTTTCAAGAAAGGAATTTCAACTCTGCAGTTTCAGCTGGCTCAAAAGGAGGCAGAGTGAGCTTTTCCAATACAAAGTTAAGGTCCCAGGCTGGAGTAGGGGCTCTCCTGGGTGGTCTTAAATTTTTGGCACCTCTGAGGAATTGTTTCAGCAGGGGGTGAGAGAAGAGAGCATTATAATGTGCTGAAATGGCTGAGGCATGAATTGTAATTGATGAGAAGGAATGGCCCTTGTGGAGCATCTCTGTTAAGTATTGAAGAATATGTGGTAAGCTGGGCACTACTGTGCCCATCCCCTGAGTCTGGCTCCAAGAACAGTATCTTTTCCACTTTTCAGCATAGGATTTTCTAGTACTAGGCCTCCTTGCCTCCAGAATGATATCTAGCACCTGCTTACTGTGGGATGCTATTGGAGAGCTCAGGGAATTAGCCACGCTGCAAGGTTCAGGGTTTGAAGCTGTGGTGGAGAATCTGGCCCTCCTGCTGGGACAGCAGGGAAGGGGGATGAGGCAGGTGCCATGGCTCCAGCATTGACATAGTGCATAAGAGGGGTTACCAGTGCTGGTGTGGCCAGTCTGGTGCAATCAGTATTGTCCTTGGTTTGTCCTGTTTGATCTTTAGCAGAACTTTCGAGAGGAGAGGCAGAGGGTGAAAGGCATAAACTGAGCGGCTTTCCCAGGTGAAAGACAGGGCATTCACTTTCCAAGCTTGTCTGTGGGGTGTCCTTGTGCAGAATTTGTCCAACTGGTAGTTCTGAGGAAAGGCACAAAGGTCTATCTCTGGGTGCCCCCATTTGTTCCCCAAAATGTTGACTATCTCTGGTTCCAGTTTCCACTCATGTGGGTCCATGATATTTCTGCTTAGGTCGTCTGCCAGTGAATTTAGCTTGCCTGGCAGGAATTGAGCTTGTAGGTGCACTTGGTAGCTCAAGATTGTGTTCCACAGAGCCATGGCTAGTCTGCAGAGAGGGTACGAGTGGGTCCCCCCCTGCTTGTTTATGTACCACATAACAGTGGTGTTGTCTGTCTTTACCAATACTTGTCCTGGAAGAATGTGGTCCTTGAAGGCTGTCAGGGAATTCTGTACAGCTAACATTTCTTTTTGACTGATATGCAGGTGCATTTGACTCGGGTTTCATTTGCTCTGAATGCACTGCCCTGCCAAGTGAGCCCCCCATGCATAGTCTGATGCGTCTGTTGTTAGGGTTTGGGTGGCAGGGGGTAGAGTGAATGGCAGTCCCTTGTTGTGGTGGCAGGCCTCTGCCCACCAAAGGAACTCTGTCTTTATACAAGGAATGATAGGAATCATTGATTCCAGGTCTTAAGAATGTTGACACCATAGTCTTTTTAGATACCACTGTAGTTTCCTCATATGCAGTCTTGCATATGGAATTAGTAGAATGCAAGAGGCCATGAACCCCAGGGCTTGCAGGATTTTCCTTGCAGATAGCTGGGTCTTTATGGCCAGTAGTCTGAAGTAGGCTGTCAAATAAACTTGTTTCTCTGGCGTGAGGTAAGCCATCTGGGAAGTTCTGTTCAAGCTTGCTCCCAGGAATACAATTTGTTGTCAGGGTACTAGATGAGATTTCTTTTCGTTTATGGTGTATCCCAGTGAGGTTAGCAGTTTCTTTACAAATCCCAGATGATTTAGTAGCACGTCTTGCCTTTCTGCCTGAATTAGACAATCGTCCAGGTATGGGTATATTTGAATATTTCTTTGCCTGCAAAATGCAATGACTGGAGCTAAGCACTTTGTGAATAACCTGGGCGCAGTAGAGAAGCCAAAGGGAAGTGCAGAGAACTGATAGTGCATGTAGCCTGCTCTGAAGTGCAGGTATTTCTTGCATGATTCCCTAATTGGAATGTGCAGGTAAGCTTCCTTTAAGTCCAAGGTTGCCAACCAGGCATCTTTGCCTAGCATGGGAAGCAACTGATGAGTTAGCATTTTGAATTTTGGGATTACCAAAAAGGTGTTTAGAATAGAGAGGTCCAGGATAGGATGCCAGGAGCTGTCTTTTCTGAGTACCAGGAAAAGTCTTGAGTAAAAACATTGGCCCCTTTCTTCTGCTGGGACAGGTTGAATAGCCCTGATACTTAGAAGAGAGAGAACCTGCTGTTGAGCCTCTGCCCACTGATTTGGGGGTATGTCTCGCCAACCGTTTGGGGTTGGTAAGTTGTGGAAGTGGAATCTGTATCCATGGGAAACTATATTTAAAACCCATTTGTCCTGGGTAATGAGTTCCCAGTTTTTTGCATGCCGGGCAATCTTTCCCCCTAAGGGAGCAGACAGTTGAGCAGGGCTTGGAAGGTTTAAGGCTAAGTCATTGTGACAGTTTTCCATAGGGGGGTGTCTTACTACTTCCAACTTTGGAAGTGGGAGCCCCTCACTGCTTAGGCCTGTGAGTACCTTGAGACTGTAGCCTAGGTGGTCTGCTGTTCCTGGGTTTGGACTGAGATGGCCTGGAAGAGGCAGGAAAGGACCAATTCTTAGAAGGCCAATGCCTACTAAATCTGGGAGGCTGTACTTGCAGGAAATCTTTAACAGTTTGCATAGCTTTAGCTTTTTCCTCCATCTTTTTAAGTACTACTTCTGCTCTGTTAACAAACAGGCGGTCTTGGTTAAAGCGAGCATCCAGTAATATAGCTTTAACACGATCTGGCAAATTTTGCTCCTTAAGCCAAGCATGCCTTCTAAGAACAGATCCAGTGACAGCAGCACTGCAAGATGCTTCTAAAGAGTCAAAACCACATTGCAAAGTATGTTTACCAACTTGTTCAGCAGAATGCATTAAATCCTGTAATTCTTTGTTTTCAGCACAGTCAAGAATCAACATCATTTTCTGTTCAAGTAGTCCCATAATATGCTGCTGATACTTTAACATATGAAACTGGCAGTTTAAGGCCCTAATGGTCAAAGTAGCAGAAGTGTATACCTTTTTACCCCATCTGTCCAAAGCCCTGGAATCTCTATCAGAGAGGCTAGGGTTTTTGGCAGTAGTAGCCTTAATGCCTTTAGGTCCCTGGGAAATGGTCTCTGGATCTGCAGTAGGACTACTGAAGAGGAACTTATGAGAGTCAGGTACTCTGTAATACCTGTCAGGTTTCCTGGGAGCCGGAGGTAAAGTGTCTGGGGCCAGGCTAGATTCCAAGAAGGCATCATCTACAATGTCCAGGACAGAAGGGATAGCTAAAGGCCTGTGTTGAAGTAGGAGTAAGAATTCCCTAAGCCTCTTTTTGGAGTTAGAGTAATCCTGGCTTTCCCAGCAGAAATACTCCCCAAGAGTGTGCAAGGTTTCACCAAAAGAAAAATCTTCCGGAGGAGAAGCAGAGGGTATGGAGTCCTCTCCATCAGAATCCCCATAGGTAGAGAAGAGCAAATCCTGGTAATCAGAAGAAACAGAATTTCAGAATCCTGATCAGAAGTATCAGAAGGAAAATCAGTTGTAGGTCTCTTACAGGGAGAAGGCTGGCTTCCCCTAATTAAAGTAATAAGGTCTTCAGCCATTCTAATCATTTGTTTCTTAGGCATATGGGCCTGACCATGCGGTTTGGACATCGGTTTTCTAGGCGTGGGTCTAGTTTTAGGCTTTGAAGAAGAAGATGGCGTTGGTTAGAAATGCAAGTCAGTAGGCCTGAATAACACCCTCAGAAGCCGGTGCCTGCACAGCGGCTCCGGACCCATCTAAGATAGAAACATCTGCAGGTTCCATGGTCGAAGAAACATCTCGCAGCATACCGGACTCCGAATGGGTCTCAGTAGAGGCCTGCGAATCTGAAGTAGTGGGCATCAGGGGCTGCGAAAGCGCCTCACTGAGTACCAGCGAAATGGCGACTAGCATTAACGGAAGCGTCATCGGCAGCTTTGGACCTATGCAGTCTGTCTCTGTCTTTATCTTTACATTTTTTCGGAATGTCGGTAGTCGGATGGCTTACCAAAGCTATTTCTGGACAATTAAACAGAGTACCAAAATAGTTTGATGCAAAAATGAGCAGAAGACGGATAGTTAGAGGATTGAATAAGACACAAAACTGACAGCGAGGGACATCATGGTCTGGGCCTAAGCAAGGAATGCAGTACGAATGAAAATCTTTATGAGGTATTTGTTTTCCACAGGTAATACAATTTTTAACTTTTACTGACATCGGTTTAGAGCAAGAAAAAGGATCCCCAACGGAGTATTTAGCTTCAAGACTTCAGTTCTGAAACTCAAAAATGAAAATCTCAGGAATCGGCCGACTGGCACTTGCGAACTGCTTCTGCTTCGGGCACCATGTGGCAAGAAAGACTGATGTAATGGCATGCTTTATACCCCTGATGACCTGACATCATGGAAGAAGAGACAGCATCCGATGCAGGGATCCAAGACTTTGATATTCAGGCCGGCTGAGGGCTACCTGCAGGCAGATAACCCAAATGTAATGACTGAAACAAGAAGAACATCAAATGTTTCCAAAATGAATTTGTCCAGGTGGTTGTCAGATTGAATCGCATTCATATAAAGCTCAACTAACATATCGCTTACACAGCAAAGGCTGATTCTACATAGCCATGTGCTACAAGGACATGGGATTCACTACACTACTGGATTTGAAGTGTTATGGTTGGAGTGGCATAATACAGGAGTCAGGGGAAGAGGTCAAGCTTGGAGAGAAGTCCAAGTGCTGGTTCTAAACCAGCTGTAGTGACCAGTCTAGCAGTTTGATGTGATGGACATGGATAATTTAATATTTTAAAACTAAAACTACTTTGGTGGTCCACCAGTATAAATAATCTGTTTAACACAAGAAAACAGCTTCTAAATACCTACAGCAAACCACATTAAAGTCTTATTAAAAGTGTCACCAAATCAGTATGAAACTGAGAACAATGCTAGGGAAGTCAGAGCTATACATGAATTAACTCTAACACAATTTCTGTAATGCTCTGTACCACGCTTACAGTACTTCTACCATTCATACCTTCAGACTATCACTCCCAGTACAACCCTCAATTCAAAATGAATGTTAAACTAATTAATCTACACATACAAAAACAGGGCTGGCTCTTACATATGTAAATTAATTAAAAAAAAAATGTCAATTCGTATTAAAAATGTGTTTCATGATATTTAGAACTTTACCTTCAAATACTTAGCCGGTTTCCTGCCAAACATTCTGCAAAGTCTTTATAATATGGAATGCCATCTGTCTAATCTGCTTCAAAAACAATTACTCCTAGTCACTTTTCTGCTTGCAGTCTTAAATTTTTCTTTCTTTTTTAAATTCTCAAAGTCTTTTGGGTTTCTAATACCATGATGGGAATGGACCCCATTCCTAAGTCAAAGTACGATTAAAGTTCATGAAATTAGTATTGTTTCAGTCTTTGATGTTAGCCAAAAATGCTCTTCGCAGCACCCACAAGGTGCCCAGTAATGACTCCTTCTGCAATTCGTATGGGGTTATATGTATTGGTAATGTATCTAAATGCAATTGTAGATTCTTTTTTATAAGATCCGTTGCTCCCAATACTTCTGGAACTGTATGGGTATCTTTCTTCTATATTGCTCTCTTTTCTGTCTGCAGATCCATATATTTTATGACTTTGTGTCTCTCTGTATGCATGGTCCACTATATCCATTTTTCTAGCATCTGTCTTTTGAACTGTTGGTAATGGGTGATCCCAAGTGATGTAAACTTCATCATTTTCTATGCTTTGTGGCTCATGTTTCCAGTGTTTTTCAGTCACTTCAATACCATAATCTTTGCATAATCTCCAGTGCAACAAGTCTTGCCACATTATTATGCCTTTCAGTATACAGTCCTTCTGCTAGTAATATGTCACAACCAGCAATGACATGTGCAACTGTTTTCAATTCAGTTTTACAAAACCTACATTTGTCTGTTTCTCCCACATTTTTTTTTTTTTTTTGTGACAATGCATGCCTTATTAGGTTTTAAACAATCAAGAACAGTTACAACCACATCCATTTAAATCCCTGTGCTCCTAAACATGACATTTGATTGTATTTAATACATATATTTAATATAATTGTTTCAACATCATTTATTTAATTATTGTTGTTTTACAATTTTATAAGTGTGCTGAAGTATACCTGGTCACTGGGTGCCAAAGGAAAATGCTACATGAAATGAACAATGCGAAAGCAAATATGTGCATGTATTTTCTTTTTTTTTTTCAATAATCCGTCTTTTATTATTTTTCAACTACATGACTACAAACTACTATCTATATACAATATGTACATGACTGCTTCCAAAAGTTACACAAACATTGTATATTAACATAAATTATTAAGAAGGAAATACAACAAAAAAGCCAACGGTCTGTATTATTATTACAACCTATATCTAATCTAAGATTGAATCTGTCCTATAAATATATGCCCTGAGAAAAAGTGGATAGGAACCTCTAGGCCAACACAATATTAAAGATTTGCTCCCATATTTTTATATTGTTTATGCTTTTCTTATGGTCATTGATTAACAATTTGTGCGCTAGAATATGTCTTATTGCTAATGTGTTTCTCCCACATTTTCAACGGACTTTGTAAACCAGTGTGTACGTAGCCCATTTTGGGCCACCAATATTAACCTTTCATCTCTTGGTTTGAATTTGCCTCTTCTTAACCATTCCTGCATTCATTCTTGATCAACAAGAGGTACTTCCAGATGTTTTCTATACTTGCAACTATATTTATGCATTTTCCACATTTCTTGCCATCTCATCTGGTCCTTCACCTTATATTCTTTCTTTTGTTTTCTGGCACATTCAGTTGTTCCCTGATTTTTATCTACTTCTGGTTTGATTTCCATTCCTGCTTGATGCTGATATGCTTCTGCTAGATTAAGCAGAGAAGTCATCTTAGATTAATTCTCCTCATGTTTCAAAGCTTTCACTATGTTTGTGTCTTGTGAGCTCAGCAGATGTTTGTGGAGTACCATGATTGCAGATCTATGCATGTAATCAATTTCAAGGAGGCCCATCCCTCCTTCGGAATAGGGAATATATAATCTTGTTATGCACTGATTTCTATAATGCATTTGGTGAGCATGAATCATCCTTCTTGCTTTCCTATGCTAATCTATCCAACATGTTTTGGGGCCAGTCAATAACTCCAAAACTTAAGTTAGGACAGGAAGAAGAAATTAGTTTTACCTTGAATTTTGTTCCTAGATATCAAGGCTGTTTTCAGGATTAATTTAAGTCTAAAGTATTCCTTACTAGTTTTATTCACATTTGTTCATGTTTTACTGTTGATCCTTCATCAGTTCCCAAATATTTATATACTTCCTCTTGCTCAAGTTCTTTTATATCACATTATTGTCCCAAACTGATGTTTTCCTGCTTTAAAGGTTGCTTTTGCACATTTCTCATGGCCAAATGACATTCTTATATCATCTGAAAAACTTTTGACTACTTGCAGTTGTACTTTCAGTTCCTCATCTGATGAGCTATACCGTTTTAAATCACTGACAAAGAGAAGATGAGAAGTCTTTATACTTAGGGGTTTTCGAGACGACAAATTACTGTTAAGTAGACAGCTTAATGGGTTAAGGGCAAGGCAGAATAGCAGCAGTGACAAAGTCACCCTTTAATATCCCCCCTTTGAATTTTTACTTCTGGGATAACAACTTGTCCTTTATCATGGCTTACTTGCAAAGTGGTCTGCCACTGTTTCATGGTCACTGTAATGTAGTTGATCGTTGTAGGGTGTAGCTTGTACATTTTTAAGCACTCTTTTATCCATGAATGCGGAATACTATCAATTGCTTTTCTGTAGTCAATCCAGGCCATACTTGGATTCTTCCCCTTTTTACAGTTCTCCACTATGACTTTATTTAACAAACGATCCTTCATTCCATATGACTTTCTTTTACTGCCCTTTTGCTCTCCTGCCAAAATTGAGTTTTCTTTTAAATGACTAAAGTCTGTTGGCATCAATTCCTTTGTATAGTTTATACATCATCGGAAGGCTGGTTATTGGTGTATAGTTTTTAGGGTAGCTTGCAGGTTCAGTCTAAAGTAGGAGCATTGTTTTTCCTGCTGTTAGCCATGTTGGTGTCTGTTCAGGGTGCGCAGATAAACAGTTCTTACTCATAGCAAAATCTTTATGCGAAAATGTTAATACTTTTAACCAGAAGATAGGTACTGCATCTGGGCCTGGGGTTTTCCAATTGGAGGCTTTTCCTAACTTTGTTTCAATCTCTCTGGCTGTTACTTCATCCCATTTCATATCCTGTACCTTTAAACTTCTTAACTCTTTCTTTTACTTCTTCTTTCCATTTAGCATCTTTGTTATGTTCATAGGTTGGTATTAGGCTAGCGGCCCTAGCCTATACAAGCCTAGCCATAACAATTCCCTGGATATTTCTTTCCACAATATTTACTTCCCTGGACCCCTGTCTAGCAGGGCGACTGACGTGATCCCTGGGATGAATTCCCTATCTCCCATCCAATCGTCAAGGTTCCTTTTGAAGAAGGCCAAGGAGGTGCTCTGCTTGACATGTATGGGCAGTCTATTCCAGAGTATGGGGAGTTTCTGGGTCAGAAACCTATCCCTTCAGCATATTTTGTTCATTGCGATGTCAAGGTTTAGATCCCTGGAGCGTGTGGCTCTGAGGGATTGGGATTTCTTTAAGCAGAGCATGTCCAACAGCCCAGGGTTTGACATGGCCCTGTATGTTAAGCAGAGATCGCCTATGAGTAGACGATATGCCACAGAGTATAGCTGGAGTTTTTTTTAGATGGTCAGCATAGGACATCTGCTTTAGGCCTGTGATTCTTTTAGTGAGGTATTTCTGTGGCCTTTCATGCTGTTGCAGATGTCTTGTGAGGTACATACCAAACGGGGCGTTGTACTCTATAATGGGTATAATGAGGTATGAGTAAAGTGGGACAATGACCTCCTTTTTTCTGGATGAAAAGCCCTTAGTGATGAGATGTGCCACATAGAAGGATTTCCTGATTGTTGTGGCGATGTGGCTATCGAAGGTGAGACCACTGTCCAATTGTGTCCCTAAATCTCTCATCAAACTTTCAGTGTTTAGTGTACTGCCACCTATGTGGTAATTCATGGGTGCATGTTTTTTCCCAAAGGCGATAACTATACATTTCTTGGCATTAAGCTTGAGCCCATGGCTCTGGCACCAAGCATCTGTTTCTGCAAGGTCCTTTTATAGAGTATCCACATCATTTGGGGATTCAATAATGGCTCCCAGTTTGCAGTCATCTGCGAACTTTCTTATCCAGAGTCCCTTAGTGCTGGCCTGTACTTGCCAAACAAGAGCGGTCCCAGGACTGAACCCTGAGGTACTCCACTTGTCACTTGTCTAGAGCTGGATTTGGAGTAGACTACTTTTACAGTCTGGGTTCTGTCAGTAAGCCAGTTGGCAACCCATCGAGTGACGTAGGGATTTATGCCCAGCTTAGTAAGTTTATCTATGATTCCAGAGTGGGAGATGGTGTTGAAGGCCTTGGCAAGGTCCAGCTAGGTTGTGTGGATCGCCTCGTCCACAGCTCTGGAGACTGATTTGGAGACTGATTTGAAGAAGTCAATCAGGTTCAGGAGACAAGATCAGCCCTTCACAAACCCAAACTGGGTGGGGTCCAGTGTTTGAAGGTTGCCAATGTCTTTGTTTATAAGTTCCATAATAATGTGTTCCATGCCCTTGCAGATCAGGCTTGTCAGACTGATGGGACGGTAGTTCCCAGGATCCAAAGTGGATCCCCCCCTTGTGGAGTGGGATAACTGTAGCTGTGTGCCACTCAGTGGGCACGAAGCCTGAGGTGAGGCTATGATTAAACATGACACTTAGGTGAGGTGCCAGTTCATGTAGTACACAGCCTGGGATACCGTCTGGTCCCATGGATGCTGTATTCTTAGCTTTGGAGAGTGCGGTTTCTACCTGTGTGGCCGTGATTACTGGAATTTGGCAATCTTTTGGTATTGAGATGGGCCCTTTAGGGGGTGAGAGGGGGGTGAAGTTTGCACTAAATCGATCTGCCAGTATACTGGCAATATCCTTGGGATCAGTATATTTAATGCCATTCTGTTGTAGCTCAGAGCAGATCTGAGCATTGCCATTTAGATTCTTGACATAACTATAGAATGCCTTGTGGTTGTCTTTGGAATCTTTCTGCAGGATTTACATAAATACTTTGCCAGAATGTATCTATTTCTTCTTTTTTGGTGGTCTTTCAGTTCATTTTACCTTGTTTCACAATTCTCTGTAAAACTTTTTTGATCATCAATAAATTGCTTATATTACTTTATATTTATCTGCGTATCTTCTAAGTTTTTCCACTTGTGCTGAGATTTTCTTTCCTCTAAGCAGTCGGCAATGAACACAGAGCACACACTTTGCTGCTGCTTCAAACATAATGTGATATACTACATCACAGATGTTTACAAACACTCATTCATCGATCGACAACCCCTTTTCCCATTTTTGCACATGGGGTCTTGGTGTGACTTAAACAGTGACAATCATCTAGAGCCAAGGTTTACACCACCAGGTGGCCAGCCCTGCCATGGTAATTCTTCCACACCAGACATGCACCCACACACCTATGGTCAAATTTACAGTGTCTAACCAATCTACTGTATGGTTTTGGAATGTGGGAGGAAACTGAAGCACCTGGAAGAAACCCATGCAAATACATGGAGGAAATGCAGACTCCACAGAGAAAGGGTCTACTTTAGGACCTCGAAAGTTTCATAGCTCGAATGCATATGGATCGAACCATATGCATCGAACTATGAAACAATCGAGGTCCGAAAAAAGAAAATTACACACAAAGAATTTAAACTAGTGTAGGCAGGGGGGGCAAGCGCCCCTGCACCCCCTACACCCCACAGCTACTTAAATATACCAACTCCGAGATCGCACTACATTGAAGTAAATGGAAATCTCCACCTAAGGAGATTTCCATTTACATTTTCGATGTTTTGCACTTTTGGTGTACTCATGTCGAGAATATCGTATTCGATATTCTCGGACTTTGAGCACATAAAGTAGACCCCACACAAACACCCCAGCCGAGGATCAAACGGGGAGCCTCTTGCTGTGAGGTGGCAACACTATCCACTGCACCACTGTGCCCATAATATAGGTCTGTGCTGTTTTTTTTTTTTTTGGCTGGCAACTCCCTCTTACTTAGTCTTCATCTGCTGACTTTACAAGTAGGTCCGCTGCACAGGGCTGTGTGAAAAGTGTTTATTTTAACAGGTGTTCATTTCATAAATTGTGACTTCCAGTTTTGAAGCAGGAAAACTACCCTCCAAGATGAATGGGCTACAGGTAAAATACTCCCAGGCATAAAAGGAATGATATATGTGGGAAACTGAGTTCAGCAGGAGTGGGAAAGTGTGTGGGGAAGAAAAAGTATCTATAGTCTGCACTAATCAAGAATCAATTATAATGATTCAAGCTCAGATGAAAAAAAAACAATCTTCCTTGAACTTCTTCAAACACCAAGAGAGAATAACTGCAAATAATACTATCTGCTACAGTCCTCAGAATACACTTTTTACTGATGCTGAATTGACAGATGGTAGTATTTGTGGGCAGTTTCAGCTTGTACTGCTTCTGTGTTTGTGTACACATGTATATAAATACATGCATGCACACACGCTTGTGTGTGTAAAAGTGTTTTATACAGACAGGTACAGATATACATACACACAAATGTGTGTGTGTGTGTGTGTGTGTATATATATATATATATATATATATATATATATATATATATAGTGTGTGTGTGTGTGTGTGTGTGTGCGCGTTTCTTAATATCTAAATACGTATATCCATATATAAATCCCCAAACTAAAGGGCAGAAAGATCACACAGATAAGATATAACACACAGCTGAGATAGAGCAGTCTCTCACTGTGTAATACATTAAACATTCTGTAGAGGACCATGGGATATATGCAAATGACCCCTTAAAGATCAAGTGCAAAGTTTTTTTTTTAATACTTTGTCTTGTGATAATTTTGAACTTATTTTATAAAGTAGGCTTTCTTAAAGTGTGTAATTTTCACTTAATTTATTTCAGTGGACGTATATTTAGTTTCACTTTTAGGTAGCAAACTACTTGTGTGTTAATCATCTTAATAACAGATCTAACATACACTGAATTAGTACAGTTATGCAAGATGAACTTACCATAACAGCAGATGCCTGAATGATCATTGCTGAAGTAGTCTTGACTATATGGATTACATCCAGCTAAGGACATAACAGCCGGCCAGATTCCAAAGCTTCAGGGCACCTATCACATACCCAAAATGTCAGGCAGTTCAAACTGAGCTGACTAAAACACAATTTTGGACACAAAGATCTTCAGAGATTTCTTGCCAGCAGAGACAGACTGACCCTGACAGGGCAACGACAGGAACACCAAAAAATAAATGTTCTAAAGTGGGATGGAGGGAGGAAGAGCCAGCTACTGCAGCAGTGATCATTCGAACATCTGCTGCTATGGTAAATTCACTTCTACAATTGTACTATCTTCATCATATTGATCACTGCTGCAGTAGCTTTAACTATGTGGGTAGATTTCCCTAGCTTACTATATTTGGGAGGTGGAAGGAGAAGTGTCCAGGAGCATCTGGAGAATAGGTTCATAGGTAGGTACTAGGCTATCTGCCCGAGGACAATTATAAGCCTAGCCAGCGTACGAGTCTTATTGGGGGTCTGGACAGATACAAGAGAGGAACCAGCCCCCTGACTGAGCGTGTTCCCTGGGTGCTCTTAAGAGAAAATGTGCTTGATGCAGACAGGTCTGCATCCGGAAATACTGAGTGTAGCCATTTGTATTCCAAGTGAACATCTCTCTCCATTGCCAGTGGTGAGGATTCAAGCTCCTTGATTACTGGCCCAGAGTGGGGACCTCAAATACTGGTGAGCAGTGGTGTGGTTATTGAACTTCTGTAGCCTGGAAGCAGTTGTCACTAAAGGTGTACATTCTCTCAGCAGCCACAAGGTAGATATTCAGTGTTTCATATCACAACAGCTTTATTCATTTACTTATTTTTGTTAGTCAGGGAGAGCAGGCAAAAATGTCAGCAGAGGATTAAGGCAAGCTGACAAAGAACCAGATGACCAAGGTATGTGAAGCCAAAGGTCTGGTGTATGGCAACCTGACAAAAGAGGAAATTAATTCATCCTTACTAGCAGCTCAGACCAGCACAGCAACCAGGAAGATAACCAGTCTGGTGATGGGAATTAGTAGTCCTCAGAAACAGGACAGTTAACCTTTTCCTCAGAGGGAATTAAAAATTTGTCTGGAGTTACACTTGAAATGAAGGCCAAACGTATGGAATTAGAATTAGTGGAGAGACTGAGGCAGGCAAAATAGATGGAATTACAATCAGCAGAGAGATTGTGGCATTTGGATGCTGAAGAAAATGAGACACTATGGTGTTTGGAGGCTGAAGAAAATGAGAAGCAACATCAATATGAGAGGAGATGCTGGCTCTTCGCCAGGATCATAGAGGTAATGGAGAAGGGAATAACTGGAACCCAGAAGCAACCAAGGTCAGTAAATTTCTTCCACAATTTACAGAGACTGATAATTTTGACAGTATAATGTTGACCGAGGGTTCTAGGTACGGTTCCTGACCCCCCTGTCTCCATGGTAAAGCTCCAACTCCAGTTTCTAAATTGTCTGACACTGATGGTCTAAACTATGAAAAAGTCAAGAAATAGTTACTTGAATGCTTTAAGTTAACATTTGAAGTTACAGAAAAGAGTCTCATGAGCACAGACACAAGCCAGGTGAAAAGCGTGTGTGAGATTATATTGCTGAGTTAAGCACTTATTTTCATAGGTGGGCGGGTGGGTGTTAGGTCACCAGTTTTGAAGGGCTGGCAGACCTTTAGGTGAGGGAACAAGCCATTAGCACTTTGCCTGAGGACATGAAAATCTTGTTGGTAGACTGAGAATGTAACTCTGCAGATGACCTGGGGAAGAAAAGGGATCCCTACTTAGCAAGCAGTGCATCACTGCACAGGAAGGGGATACACAGTGCTGCACATAGCTATAAGGGAACCTATGGTGGGCACCCTAAACTGCCCCAGAAGAGTGTGCCAGTAACCAGGAAAGCCACTAGTTCAGGTATGCGGCCAGGATCAAGGCTTAAATGTTTTAAATGTAACCAGTTGGGCCATGTAGCATATAGGTGTCCACAGAGGCAAAGTGGGGAACAAAAGGTGGGAGGGCCAGCAAGTTGGAATAACAGCATGCCAGTGGTAAGCTGTCTGCAGACAACAGGAGTACTAAACTATCACAAGAGGTTTATTTATTTATTTTATTTATTTCCAGTTTGATTACCGGGGAAGTCCACTGGGCCAGAACGTACCCATTTTCAGTGGAGGCCCGGGGAGAAAAGCTCCAAAAGCAAAGCAAATACAATCTAAGTTACATAGTGTAAAAGATAGTAATAAAATATATACATTTGGAATAACATACATTGAATACAGTTAGTAAAAAAAGCAAATACACGCAGTATACTTCAAAAAACATCATTCAGGAAGGAAGGTACAATAGATTTAGTAGTTTCCTTCAAGTAGCAGGTTTGACTGTATGAAAAGAAGGTGTAAGGTTACATGCTATTTACAATATTTACATATGAGGAGTAGAGAGGGAGAAAGTACATAAACTGAGAGTAGAATATAGTTTGATCAAGCAGTGATCGAGAGAGAAAAAGAGAAGAAAAGAAGATAGTATTAGGGTAGAGTAAAGAGAAAGGATGTAGAGGGTTCAAGGGGAATTTATGTAGATTTATGTAGGATGTAAGCAGGTGCACTTATGTTTAGAGGATAAGTAAGAGAAAAGTTGGATTTTGAAGGCTTCAGTGTTAGATGTTGTTCTAAGAGAAGAAGGGAGAGGTTATAGCCTGTCTCAGTGGATGGAAAACAGGCCACCCCTAGGAGAGGGACAACCTCTGACAAAACCAATGTGAAGCCTGCAATGGTTAAAGAGGAACAGTACTTTGTTTGGAGAGTCCATTCCAGTCACAGCTTTAGGAGGGACCCCAATCAAAATGCCTTTGGCCAAGGTCCACCTTGACTGGGAGGGTGGAAAAGGAAGCAAGTAGGTATGTTTGAGATATCCCTGCAGATGTCTTGATAGGGAATGATTTTGATAATGCAGTACCTTGTGTACATGCAGTTCCATGCAGTCAGTCTTGGACATAGGCATGTCTAGCCTAAGTCTAGCCAGGAGGAGACTCAGACAGACCTCATACCCGAAAGCCAGGGCTGGTTAGGTGACTATTTCTGGGAGGGAACTACTCTGTAGCAGTGAGCCTGAAGGTGATCCACAGCTGCTGGTAGGTACTGATGTTCCCTTGGGCTAACTGCAAGGACAGAGGTGAGTGGTAGCACCCAAGCTGAAAGTGAGGCACTGCTGTCAGAGCATACCAGACTTCCTGTGAAAGGGGAACTGGGAAGAGTCACAAAAGTAGAGCTGAGACAGGCTCATCTCTCAGACCCTACACTAAGAGGCTTGAGGGAGGTAGTTAGGAAGGCAATGGATTCTCAAGGAAAATGGGAATCTGTGTACTTGAAAGTACAGTTTTTTACCTACCATAAATGTAGATGTCCGATAGGTATGCATCTGCAGTCATAACATATGGGTTGTCCTGCCTCAGGCAGCCCTTCGGTCGGCCGGATTCCAAAGTCTGGGTCTGGCCTCGGCTGATGTCGCACTTTCCCCGTCAGAGCTTCTGGGGTATAAAGGCATCAGCCGACGCCATTTTCCTCAGTGTTTCTTGCCCCAGATGCCAGGTGCCCTCTAGGAAGGCTAAATTTGGATAAATGTTGAATGTTCCAAACAGTAGCAAAATATATATATATATATATATATATATATATATATATATATATACATATATACAAACAAACAAACAAATACACCATAATAGATTCCCCCAGCTAGCTGAAAGAGGGTAAGCACCCTAGGAATACCACAGAGGGAAGGAGGTGGGTAATCCTGACTGCAGATGCATACCTATCGGACATCTACATTTATGGTAGGTACAAAACTGTACTATGTCCTTCAAGGATGCATCTGCAGTCATAACATATGGGTAGAATACAATAGCCAAACTGGGGAAGGAAGTACTATGATAAGGATGGTGTAGTTAAGATCCCTGTAAAACTGCAGTTGCAAAGCCTGCTCGGGATCTGGAGTATAAAGGTAGATTGTAATGCTTGGCAAATGTATGCACGGAGCTCCAAGTAGCAGCTTCTAAAATGTCCTTGGTAGCCACCTCTCGTAAGAAAGCTGTAGTGGTGGCTGTGGTCCTTGTGGAATGAGGCCTGATATTTTCAGGAGCTGTCTTTCCATGAAAAGAGTAGCAAAAGCGAATGCAATTTCCTATCCATTTTGAAATTGTCTGTTTGGAAATTGCTTTTCCTTGCACCCCAGTTGCATATGCTACAAAAAGTTGGTCAGTTTTTCTGCTGGTTTTAGTTCTGTCCAGATAGTAGCGTAGTTGTCTGTGTACATCCAAGGTGTGCAAAAGTTTTTCTCCTTTGTTCTGTGGGTTAGGGAAGAATGTAGGCAAATGAATAGCTTGGTTCAAGGGTACCCTGGATACCACCTTTGGCATGAAAGTAGGATTGGTTCTCAGAGACACTCTATCCTGGTGAAAAATAAGGAAAGGCTGCACTGCCATTAATGCCTGTAACTTGGATACTCTTCTTGCTGAAGTGATTGCCAGAAGGAAAGCAGTTTTCCAAGATAAAAACTGTAAGTCTGCTGATGCTGCTGGTTCAAAAGGAGGTAGTGTTAATTTTTCCAGCACAAAATTGAGATCCCCATGCAGGCAGAGGGGGTCCCCTTGGAGGTTTAACATTTTTGATCCCTCTCAAAAATTGTCTGAGAAGAGGGTGAGAGAACATAGGAGGATCCATGTTGTATTCTGCTGAAAATGCTGAAGCATGAATCTTAATGGAAGAGTAGGACAGGCCATTGTGGAACAATTCTGCTAAGTATTCTAGGATGTGTGCTAGGTTTGCCACTGTGACATCTGTGCCCTTTGATGTGCTCCAAATGAGGAATCTCTTCCATTTAGCTGAGTATGTCTTCCTTGTGGAGGGTCTGCGAGCCTCCAGGATAATGTCCTTGACCCTCTGAGATAAGACAGTTTGGTTTGGTTTTAAGGAATTTTCCAGGCAGTTAGTTGCAGTGTTTTCAAGTTTGGATGCAGGGTCTTGAAATTGTTCTGCGTTAGAAGAAGAGGCCATAGGGGTAGAGGCCATGAGTTCGCCTGAGACATGCTTCTCAGTAGCGGATACCAGTGCTGTCTAGGCCAGTCCGGAGCTATTAGTATTACCTTTGGCTGTTCCTCCCTGATCTTCAGTAGAACCTTGTACATCAATGGAAGAGGTGGGAATGCATACACTGTTAGAGCATTCCAGCTGAAAGAGAGAGAGTCCACCCTCCAGGCTTGTGGGTGGTATGTCCTTGAGCAGAATTTCTTCAGTTGGTGGTTGAGTGGGGAGGCGAACAGATCTATCTCTGGCATTCCCCATTTCTTTGTTATGAGTTTGAAGATGTCTGGATGCAGCATCCATTCGTGAGCATCCGTGGTAGTTCTGCTTAAGCTGTCTGCTAGTGAATTTTCTTTTCCTGGTAAGAATGTGGCCTGCAACTGGATATTGAGATTCAGGCCTAGGTTCCACAGATCCATTGCCATCCGGCATAGAGGGTAGGAATGCGTGCCTCCCTGTTTGTTTATGTACCACATGACCGTGGTGTTGTCTGTCCTTATCAGCAGATGTCCTTGCTGGAAGAAGGGTTTGAATGCCTCGATTGCATGCTTCACTGCCAGCATCTCCTTTTGGTTTATGTGCAAGTTTAGCTGGCCTTGAGACCATAGGCCTTGGATACATTTGTCTTCCATGTGTGCTCTCCATCCTAGGTCTGAGGCGTCCGTGGTGATGGTCTGCCTTGGTTTTGGTTTGTTGAAAGGCAACCCTCTGTTGGACTGGCAGGCCTGAGCCCACCACAGGAATTCTTTTTGAAGGCATGGAATGATTGGTATCATGGTTTCTAGACTGGGCCTGTGTTGAGACCATACATTCCTTAGGTACCATTGTAATTTCCTCATATGCAGCCTGGCATGCGGGATCAAGATTATGCAGGATGCCATGTAACCCAGGGCCTGCAGGACTTTCCTTGCAGTAAGCTGAGCTTGTCTTGTCAAAGTCATGAAGTAATCTGGAAGTTGTTTTTGTTTTTCTTCTGTGAGAAAAGCCATCTGAGTTATTGTATCCAGATCCGCACCCAAAAAGGTTATCCTTTGGGATGGCACTAGTCTTCACTTTTGGATGTTGACTGTGTATCCCAAGGCCTGTAACAGGTGTATGACATAGGCCAAATCCTTCATCAATTTTGTCTTGTTGTCCGCTTGTATTAGGCAGTCGTCCAGGTATGGGTAGATTTGAATTCCCTGAAGTCTGCAATGTGCAATTACTGATGCCAGGCATTTCGTGAATACTCTGGGCGCAGTAGATAAGCCAAAGGGTAATGCTGAGAATTGATAATGCTCTGATCCTGCAAGAAATCTGAGGTGTCTTCTGCAATCTGGTCGGATAGGGACGTGCAGGTATGCCTCCTTGAGATCTAGAGTCACCAGCCAAGACTCCTTGCCCAACATGGGAAGAAGTTGCTGTAGGGTCAGCATTTTGAATTTTGGCACAATGAGATATGTGTTCAGTGCGGAGAAGTCGAGAATAGGCCTCCATTGGTTTTCTTTTCTTGGTACAAGGAATAGTCTGGAGTAAAATTCTTGGCCTTGTTCCATAGATGGTACCCTTTCTATCGCTTTCATCTGAAGTAAATTGTTGATTTGTCTTAAAGCCTCTGGCTTCTGGTTTGGTGGAAGGTTTGGCATTCCGTTCCTTTTTGGTAAAGTGTGGAAGTGAAACCTGTATCCTTTGTCTATTGTTTGCAATGTCCATGTGTCCTTTGTAATGCAATGCCAGTTTTTTGAGAATAAAGCCAGCTTTCCGCCCAAGGGAGCTTCCAGCTGTTCCCTGGTAGGCGGAATCAGAGTCAAGTCATTGTGTCTGTCCTGTGGTAGTGGTTGTAGTTGCAGCTGTGGCACTACTCCTCTGGTTGGCAGGCTGCCACTGACAGCCCCTGTAGGCACCCTTTGACTGACCTCTGCCTCTAGGGCGTCTATTCCTGCCCCTCTGTGCTTTGGAGGTGCCTGGAAAGGACCAATTCTTTGAAGGCCAGTTTCTGCTGAACCTCGGTGGTTGGACCTGCAGAAATTCCTTTACTGTTTGCACAGATTTTGCTTTTTCTTCCACTTTCTTTAGAATCTCCTGTGCAGGGGAGCCAAATAAACTTTGTTTCTCCATTGGAGCATCTAGGAGTTTAGCCTTGACATTGTCTGGCAAGGACTGCTCTTTTAGCCAGGCATGCCTACGAATTACTGCTCCAGTCATAGCTGATCTAAATGAAGCCTCCAGTGCATCATAGCCACATTTTAAGAAATGATTACTGACCTGCTGAGAGTTGTGTACCAAATCCTGAAGGGATTTATGGTCTAAAGGTTCAGGAGAAGAAAGCTTTTTATTCAGCTGATCTAACAAATATTCTTGGTACTGTATCATATGGAATTGACAGTTTAATGCCCTTGTAGAAAGAGTAGCAGATGTATAAACCTTTTTACCCTATCTCTCTAATGCTCTAGACTCTCTTTCAGAGGGTAGGGGATTTTTGGCAGTGGCAGCTGCAACACCTTTTGGGCCCTGAGAAATAGTTTCTGGGTCTGCAGCATGGGTTTTATACAGGTGAAAGTGAGAATCCGGGACCCTGTAATATCTGTCAGGTTTGGCAGGGGCCGGGGGAAGAGAATCAGGTGCAGAACTGACATCATTATACACATCATCAATTACAGTTAGCACTGGTGGTATGGCTAAGGGCCTATGCTGGGGCAAATGTAAAAATGTCCTTAACCTTTTTCTAGAATCAGAGAAATCCTGACCCTGCCATTGAAAGTGTTCCCTCATTGAGTGCAAAGTCTCCCCAAAGGAAAATTCTTCAGGAGGCGAGGCCGAAGGAATAGAGTCTTCTGCATCAGAGTCCACATAAGGCGAATAGGCCCCTTCCTGATGGTCTGACAAATCAGATCCATCCGAGGAGTAATCAGAGGAGAGAGGTTCAGAGGGTTCAGTCCTAGGCCTTTTGTCAGGTGGAGGTTGGGAGGCCCTGTCTGGGTGAGGTTGGGAACCCCTAATTAAGGATATAAGGTCCTCAGCAAGACTGAGAATCTGAGAACTTGAGGAAGGCCTCTGTGAAGTAGATTTGGCAGGTAAAGCTTTTGAAAGTTTGGCAGCTTTAGCCCTGGAGAAGGCCTTAATAGACATAGAAGCTGGGGGCCTAGCTGCCCCACGTGCAGGTGTAGAAATGTCCAATGGAATGGTGTCGGACAATTCTTGAGCGCTAGCTTCGGTAGGGATTTCTGAAGCCGACTCAGCCGGGGCCTCTCTGGCCTCGGTTGTCGGAGGTATGGTTTCGGTAGTAAGAACCGAGGACTCGGTTTCAGCCGAAACCGAGACACTCGCAGTAGGCCTAACCGTGGTTTCAGCCGAAACCGCGGGCCGCGAGTGTCGGTCCTTTTCCCTGCGTTTTGGCCATATCGTGGTCGGAGTCCCCGACGGCATTTTATATGCAAAAGCGGATCCAAAAAATTCTTCTGCAAACTCCGACCGACGTCTAAGAGTCCGTCGGTTGAAGGAGGCACAGGCTAAACAAGCTGGTACGTCGTGGTGTGGGTCTAAGCAAGGAAGGCAGTAAGAATGGAAATCCTTATGAGGTATTTGTTTCCCACAAGTTAAACAATTATTTACTTTGTCTGACATCGGCTGAGGCAAGAAAGAGTCCCCAACGGGGTACTTAGCTTTTCAAGTCTTCGGTAGCTGAAATCTCTGGATCTGACTGACAGGCACTTGCGAACAGCTTCTGCTTCGGGCACCGCGCGGCAAGAAAGACTGAGGAAAATGGCGTCGGCTGATGCCTTTATACCCCAGAAGCTCTGACGTCGGGGAAAGTGCGACATCAGCCGAGGCCAGACCCAGACTTTGGAATCCGGCCGACCGAAGGGCTGCCTGAGGCAGGACAACCCATATGTTATGACTGCAGATGCATCCTTGAAGGACATCAAAGGGTTACTGTATAAACAGTGGACCCCTGAGGGAGGGCTACAGGATGAGGTAAATACAGCAGTTGGTAGTGCCTAGAGCCTACTGGCTGGCACTTCTAATCAAAGCCCATGGCATTTCTTTTGCAGGACATATGGGCATAAAGCATACCAAGAGACGTACTGTGTACAACTTTTATTGGGCTGGGATTGCAAGGGATGTAACAGGGTACTGCAGGACTTGTGAGCAGTGCCATAAAATAGGCAAGGTCAAAGCTCATTTGATGCCTCTGCCTGTGATTGAGGAGCCATTTCAGAGGGTAGCTATGGATATTGTGGGGCATCTGAGTACCCCAAGCTCCACAGGGAAGAAGTATATCCTGGTGGTAGTAGATTATGCTACTAGATACCATGAGGCAGTGGCTCTGTCCTCCGTTGAGGCAGAGAAGGTGGCAAATGCTTTGTTAGAGATTTTCAACAGGGTGGGTTTCCCCAAGAGAGATACCGACTGAGGTGCCAGTTTCAGGTCAGACCTTCTGGCTTATCTGTGGAACCACTGGGGTGAAGCACCTACCCCCTACCATCCCCAGACTAATGGCCTTGTGGAAAAGTTAAACTCTACACTAAAGATCATGCTATGGGCATTTGCAGACCAGTTTAAGAGAAAGTGGGATAAATATTTGCCCCATCTGCTGTTTGCTTATAGAGAGTCACCCCAGGAATCCACAGGTGTTTCACTATTTGAGTTGCTGTATAGACATAGGGTGAGGGGACCTTCAGATTTCATTTGTGATGAGTGGGAGGGCGTGTATGAATCCCGCAAGTAGTCTGCTGTGGCATATATCCTAAACCTCAGGACAACGCTCTGGGAGCTCATGGGCTTGGCCCAAGAAAACCTGTCAGAAGCCCAACAGCAGAGAAAGGTCTGGTACAACAGAAATGCTCGAGCCAGAGAGTATGCTGTGGGACAGCAGGTTTTGGTTCTCATTCCTGTCAGACACAATAAGCTGCAAGCAGCTTGGAAGAGACCCTCCAAAGTGGTAAGGAAGGTCAGTGATGTTAACTACATGCCAAAACTGCTAGGTATGAGGCAGGGGCACAAACTGCACCATGTTAACATGATGAAACCTTACCATGATAGGGAGGCCCTGGTACTGAGTATTTGCAGTGGATGGCAGGAGGAGTCTGAGGGGGATCTGGTGACTGATCTCCGCAGTGAGGCTCAAATGGATACCTCCACGGAAGGGGCAGCAATGTCCCATCGGCTATCCCCTACGCAAGTGTGAGAAATCAGTGTAGCGTTACAGGAGATTGGGGCCATGTTCAGTGAGATACCTGGGTGCAACACCATATGGGTACAGGACCCCCAAAGGCCCATCAAGCAGGCCCCTTACAGGTTGTATGACAAAGTCAGACAAAATATGAGGGTGGAGACACAAGAAATATTGGAACTGGGGGTAATCCAGAAGTCCTGCAGTCCCTGGGCCTCCCAGTGGTGCTGGTACCAAAGAAAGATGGCAGCACCAGGTTGTGTGTGGACTACAGGAAACTAGTCACACAGATTCAGATGCTTACTACATGCCTAGGACAGATGAATCCTTAGAGCAGCTGGGTGGGGCTAAGTATGTGGCCACTACTGATCTGACCAGGGGCAACTTGCATGTGCCCTTGACTTCCCATGGCTACAGAGAGGTCAGCTTTTATTACTCCTTTTGGATTATACGAGTTCACTAAGATGCCCTTTGGGATGAAAAATGCCTCAGCGACCTTCCAGAGGCTGGTAGATCGTATCCTAGCAGGAGATTAAACCCTTGTTATCTGGATGATATTACCATTTACAGCCACTCCTGGCATTGGCACCTTCAGCATGTCAGAGAGGTCCTGGGCAGACTGAAAAGGGGGCAGGATTGACCATTAAGCCCAGTAAGTGTCAGGTGGGTATGACGGAGATCTCCCATGTGGGACACAGAGTAGGGAGTGGTAAGATCAGGCCATAACCTGTCAAAGTGTTAGCCATTTAGGTGTGGCCTACCCCTGTTACTAAAAGCAGGTAAAGGCATTCTTAGGGACAGCGTCGTACTACAGAAAGTTTGTTCTCAATTATAGTACAATAGCTGCTCCCCTCAAAGACCTGACGAGGAAAAATAGGCCAGACAAGGTAGTGTGGACCCCAGCCTGCAAGCAGGCATTCCAAAAGCTTAAAGGGGCTTTGGGAGGACCCCGTATATTAGCCAGTCCAAATTACAGCAAAGAATTTGTTGTGCAGGTGGATGCTTTGAACCCTGGGGTGGGGCTGCTGTACTCAACCAGGTTTCCTCAGAGGGAAAAGAGCATCCAGTGGAATATCTCAGCCATAGACTCCAACCTAAGGAGGAATGTTATGCAGCAGTAGAAAAAGGATGTTTAACCATAGTATGGGCACTGCAGAAACTTCAAACCTATCTGCATGGAAGGAAATTCACTGTAGTTGCAGACCACAATCCCATAACATGGCTACATCGACCCAGCCAGAAAAAAATGTCAAGTTACTAAGGTGGAGCCTAGGGTTGCAGGCATATGATATGACAGTGCAGTACTATAGTGGGGTTAGCAATGCCAATGCAGATGGGTTCTCAAGACAGGGTATGGGAAAATGTATTCCCAGATAGGCTCATTCCTCTCAAGCAACACTTCTCAAAGGGTACTTGAAAAACTAGATTGAGTCTTCAAAGGGGGTCAGAGGTATGACGACAGGAGGTACTACTGCCAGCCATGCCAGGAGAAACAGGCCAGTGGATCTGTACCATATGCCAGCACAGCTAGCTGGAAGTTTGTAAATAATTTTATGTGATTTGTATATCAAACTGCTTTGTACAGATGCTTGTGCTGAAAACGTATTTGTGAGGTTTGGTTATGTTAAAATGTATCATCAGGGTGCCATGCTGGAAGGGAGAGAGATGTACACGCATTACTGTAACTGTTTAAATGTATACAATGTAACAGCATATACTGGAAGCGAAGAGGTTAATCTTAAAATATTCTTGAAATTAAATTACTTCATGGGTTAGGCCATAAAGATGTCTTCGCACAGCTCTGAATGGAGCCTGAGATGCAATGTTTGTGCTAGAGAATAGCTGGTAGCGTCTGTAGGAAGAGTGGAAAGGTTTTATGACTTCCAGCAGCTGGCAGCTAATCTGGGCAAAGCTCTACCTGTGTATATGGTAACACATAGGTGCTAAAACCCTGGCAGCTTCTAGTCATGGGGGATAGTGCGGGATGTATGTGATGTCATTCTGTACAGAAATAATGTTTTAATATTAGAGGAGAATGAAGTCTCAGCAGCATTCTGTATTCTGTTTTGGATGTGATAACAAGGACCACTCGCCCATCTTGCCTTGCTCTATTCATTAAGTAGAAAAAGTAATTCTTTTAGTAAATCAGGAACAGATAGTGAGACTAGCTAAATACTGTTTCTATAACTGTGTGAAACTTTCCATCGTTATTTTTAATATTCCCTGTGACTGAAACCCTGGTGTGTACTGTAAATAGATATTTAGTATTTCCATGTTCTTTTTTTATTAAATATATTTAAACTTCTCATTGTGGCTGGTCCTTTTAGAAAAATATTTTAAGTTTTGAGAGTATTTGCATGTTTATTTGATGATAACTCTAGCCACTTCTAAAAGCCTGGCTGTTTGGTCATCATTACCATTTATATTAAAATTTATTTCACTGAGTATAATTGGGTATCCTTGTAAGAGCCTTAAAGTTGCTGGCAGGGGTTCTGGTGTCAGTGATAACTACAGTACAGTTTTGTACCTACCATAAATGCAGATGTTCGAGTGTTCACCCTGCTGCAGTCATCACACTTGGGTTATCCTGCCGTCAGGCAGTCCCGCAGTCAGCCAGAGTTCCAAAGTCTTGGTCCGGCGTCGGTTGCTTCTTCCCTGACGTCAGTGCGCCAGGGGTATATAAGAGGCATCCAACCCCATTTTCTTCAGTTTTTCTTGCCCCAGATGTCAGGTGCCCCCCCAATAGGAGGTCACTACATATTGCCAATAAAACATGTAAAGAACATACAAAGCATACCTTCAGCTATAAGCAAATACACCACAAAGGTTGTATCAGATAGAAAGGTTCAGCTAGGTCAGAGGGGATGGAGGGAGGGTAACCTGGACTGCAGCAGGGTGAACATTCGAACATCTACATTTATGGTAGGTACAAAACTGTACTATGTTCATCGTGTCACCCTGCTGCAGTCATCACACTTGGGTTGAATCCCAAAGCTAAGGATGGGTGGTGGAGTTAAACAGGGTTTGAAGAAGCTAGTAAGCCCTGCAAAACTGCAGTAGCAAAGCCAGCTCTAGTCTTAGAGTATAGAGGCAAGTGATAGTGTTTGGTGAAGGTGTGCACTGAATTCCTTGCAGCTTCCAGAATATCCTTGGTTGGTACCCCCCTGAGAAAGGCTGTAAATGTAGCTGTAGTCCTGGTGGAGTGGGACCTAATGCTAGCAGGAACCGGTTTCCCACGATGAGTGTATCAGAAACGTATACAATGTCCTATCCATTTTGAAATGGTTTGTTTTGAGATAGGTTTTCCTTGTGATGCTGTAGCATAGGATACAAAGAGCTGGTCAGATTTTCTGAAAGCCTTAGTTTTATCCAAGTAGTAACGTAGTTGCCTGTGAATGTCCAAGGATTGCAGGAGTCTTTCTCCTTTGTTCTGGGGGTTTGGGAAAAAGGTGGGTAAATGAATGGTTTGGTTTAGGGCCACACTTGATACCACCTTTGGCATAAAGGTAGGGTTAGATCGTAGAGAGACTTTCTTGATGGAAAATGAGGAAAGGCTCCACTGCCATTAGTGCCTGTAGCTCTGAGACTCTTCTAGCTGGTTATTGCTAGCAGCAGGACAGATTTCCATGATAGAAACTTTAAATCAGCTGAGAAAGCTGGTTCAAAAGGCGGCAGTGTAAGCTTTTCCAGAACAAAGTTGAGATCCCAAGTTGGTGTTGGTGCTCTCCTGGACAGTCTTATGTTCTTGGCCCCTCTGAGGTACTGTCTTAGGAGTGGATGTGAAAATAAAGGAGGATCCGTGTTGTAGTGAGCTGAAATCGCTGAGGCGTGCATCTTAATAGATGAAAAGGAAAGTCCTTTGTGCAACATCTCAGTTAAATATTGTAGAATCTGAGGAATGTCTGGATCAAGGGGATTTTGGCCTTTAGCCTGGTTCCAGGCGCAAAATCTTTTCCATTTGTCTGAATAGGCTTTCCTGGTGCTGGGCCTCCTGGCCTCCAGAATGACATCCATAAGGAGCTCACTACAACACGGATCCTCCTTTATTTTCACATCCACTCCTAAGACAGTACCTCAGGAGGGTGGGTGGTGGCCTTAAGGTGCAAGGTGCAGGGTTTGAGTCAACAAGGATAATACTGGCTAAGCTTAAAATGGCTCACAAGGGCAGTTAGCCTAGTACTAATCTATGAATCTATGAATCTATAACAGCTTTAGATAGAGGAATTGGCTGGTTGTTTAGGTGATTTGCCATGCAGCCAGATTTAAAGTCTTGAGCTGGCTGTGTAGAATCTGACTGTCTTGCTGGGTGAGCAGGTGAGGAATTTGTGGTAAAATCCATGGTGGGCCGTGGGCCATGTTCCTTAGTATTGGATACCAGTGCTGGTGGGGCCAGTCTGGAGCAAGGAGTATCATTTGTGGCCTCTCTAATCTGACTTTCAGCAGCACCTTTGCTAGAAGAGGCAGTGGAGGGAAGGCATACACTGTCAATGTTTTCCAACTGAATGTGAGGGCGTCCACTTTCCAAGCTTGTGGGTGGTATGTCCTTGTGCAAAATTTTTGAAGTTGGTAGTTTTGGGGGTTGGCAAACAGATCTAAGTCTGGGCATCCCCATTTTTGAGTTATTGCAAATACTTGTGGATACAGTTTCCACTTGTGGGGATCCATGATGTTTCTGCTTAGGTCGTCTGCCAATGTGTTTTTCTTTCCTGGCAGGAATTGTGCTTGTAATTGAACTTGGTAAGTCAGTGCTGTGTTCTACAAGGTCATTGCTTGCCTGCATAGAGGGTAGGAGTGTGTACCCCCTTGCTTGTTTATGTACTACATTACTGTGGGATTGTCTGTCTTTATTATTAGTTGTCCTGGGTGTAAGAGGTCCTTGAAAGCTGTTAGGGCGTTCTGTACAGCTAGCATTTCTTTTTGACTGATGTGCAGATGCCTTTGATCTGTAGTCCATTTGCACTGACTGCACTGTCCTGCCACGTGTGCTCCCCAGGCATAGTCCGATGCATCTGTTATAGTTTGCCTGGCTGTGGGTAAGGTAAAAGGCTGACCCTTGTTGAGGTGACATGCCTGTGCCCACCACAGAAACTCCTGTTGAAGGCAAGGAATGAGTTGTATCATTGTTTCCAAGCTGTGGCTGTGTTGAGTCTATATGCTTTTCAGGTACCATTGTAATTTCCTCATATGCAGTTTTGCAAATGGTATTAGTAGTATGCAAGATGCCATGAATCCCAAGGCCTGCAGAATTTTTCTTGCAGGGAGTTGGGTCTTTGTTGCCATTATTTTGAAGTATTGAGTCAGTTGTTGTTGCTTGTCTGGCATGAGATAAGCCATCTGGGCCATTGTATTCAAGCTGGCACCCAGGAATATTATGTTCTGTGAGGGCACTAGTTTTGATTTCTTTTCGTTTACTGTGTACCCTAGGCAACTTAGAAGGTGTTTGACAAACGCCAGATGTTGTAAAAGAATGTCCTTGCTTTCTGCTTGAATAAGGCAGTCATCCAGGTATGGGTATATTTGAATTCCTCTTTGTCTGCAGTATGCAATTACTAGTGCCAGGCATTTTGTGAAGACCCTGGGCGCAGTAGATAAGCCAAAGGGCAGTGCAGAGAATTGATAATGGGTTGAACCTGCAATGAAACAGAGGTATCTTCTGCAATTTTGTCTGATAGGGACATGCAGGTATGCCTCCTTGAGGTCCAATACTACTAGCCAAGCCTTCTTGCCCAACATGGCAAGAAGCTGCTGTAGTGTTAGCATCTTGAATTTGGGTACTAGCAAATAGGTGTTTAGAACTGAAAGGTCCAGAATGGGAATCCACGCTTTGCCCTTTCTGGGGACTAAAAAGAGTCTTGAGTAAAATCCTTGTCCTTGCTCCTGTGTAGGTACCTGTTGAATGGCTCTCATGTCCATGAGAGCTGTAAATTGTTTTTGTGCCTCTGCCCATTGATTTGGTGGCAGGTTTGGCATTCCTTTTATCCTTGGTAATGCGTGAAAATGGAATCTGTATCTTTGTGAGACAATGTCTAAGACCCATTTGTCTTTTGTGATGATGTGCCAGTTGTCTGCAAAAAGGCTAGTTTTCCTCCCAAGGGAGCTGCCAAGAGAGATTTGCTTGGCAGTTTGAGGGTTAAGTCATTATGTTTGTCCTCTGGTAGCTTGGGGTCTGTCTTCTCCTCCTTTCTGGGTAGCGGCACCCTATTGGCGAGGTTTCTAAGGGCCTTGTGACTGACGTCTGCCCATTGGGCATCTGTATTTGCCCCTCTGTGGTCTGTCAGACGCTGGAAAGGACCAAGTTTTTGTTGGCCAATTTCTGCTGAAATGAGGGGGTTGTACCTGTAAAAAGTCCTTGACCGTCTGCATAGACTTTGCCTTAGCCTCCATTTTCTTTAAAACCTCTTCTGCTTTGACACCAAATAAGACATCCTGTTGTAAAGGTGCATCCAATAATTTTGCTTTAACATGATCAGGCAGGGTTTGTTCTTTTAACCAAGCATGTCTGCATATGACAGACCCAGTCACAGCTGCTCTACAGGAAGCTTCCAATGAATCAAATCCACATTGTAAAGTATGTTTGCCCACCTGTTCAGCTGCATGCAACAGATCCTGCATTTCCTTGAATTCAGACTGTTCAGAATGTGTGCATATCTTTTGTTTTGAGACATTAGGAATTGCTGATATTTCAGCATGTGAAACTGACAATTTAATGCTCTAATAGCTAGAGTAGCTGAGGTGTATACCTTCTTTCCCCACCTATCTAGTGCTCTGGAGTCCCTTTCAGAGGGTACAGGATTTTTAGCCATGGAAGCCTTAGCCCCTTTGGGACCCTGGGAAATTGTTTCTGGGTCAGCAACAGGGCATTTATAAAGGAATTTGTGAGAGTCAGGTACTCTGTAGTATCTGCCTGGTTTGGGTGGAGCAGGAGGTAGAGAGTCTGGATTTAGACTAGTTTCTAAGTAAACATTATCCACAATGTCTAAAACTGGAGGGGTAGCAAGTGGTCTGTACTGGGGAAGTAAAAGGAACTCTTGGAGCCTTTTCTTTGAATCAGAGTAGTCCTGGCCTTCCCAGGGGAAATGTTCCCTCATGGTATGTAAGGTTTCCCCAAAGGAATAGTCTTCAGGGGGAGATGCTGAGGGGATAGAGTCTTCAGCATCAGAGTCTTCATAAGGGGGAAAGGAGTCTTGGCAAGTCTTGCGAACTGCTTCGGGCACCGCGCGGCAAGAAAGACTGAAGAAAATGGCGTTGGATGCCTCTTATATACCCCTGGCGCACTGACGTCAGGGAAGAAGCGACAGCAACAGACGCCGGATTGCAGCAGGGTAACACGATGAACATCTTATAGTTTGGGCAGAATGGGGCACAGCAGGTGAATCTCTGCCAGCCTTTCCCAGGTGTGTGTGTGTGTGTGTGTGTGTGTGTGTGTGTGTGTGTGTGTGTGTGTGTGTGTGTGTGCGCGCGCACGTACTTGCAAATCAAATCAGTGTGTGCGCGTCAGCTGCTTGGAGCAGGGGGAAAAAAGCACTGGTTTCACAGAGGGTGTAAAAGGACTTCGCTTGGAACCTGAGCTAAGGACTCAACTCTAAGCCGTGTAAGTGAGAATTCTTACTGGGGGTCTGGACAGATACAGAGAGGAACCAGCCCCCAGACTGATCGTGTTCCCTGGGTGCTCTTAAGGGAAACTGTGCTTGATGCAGAGAGGTCTGCATCTGGAAATACTGACTGTAACCCTTTATATTCCAAGTGAATGTCCCCCTCCAGTGTCAGTGGTGAGGATTCACGCTCCTTGATTACTGGCCCAGCATGGGTCATCACAAGTATAACAAAAGGTAACAGCCTCAGACAACCATTTGGAACTAGCCTGATTGACACACGTCTCTTTTTCTTACCTACACAAGTTGTCTCTTTTTCTTACCTACACAAGAAATAAACAACTGATCCAAAGATTTGAAAGATTTAGTTCAGTGAAGATAGTATCCGAGTAGGCTGTAGACATCCAAGGTACGCAGTATCCCCTTCTCCCTTAGTTTTAGGTTTAGGAAAGAAACTGGGAGATGGATAGTTAGGCTTAATCTAGACTTGGACACCACTTTAGCCATAAAAGGAAGATTAGTTCTCAAAGAAATGCTGTCCCTATGGAAAATGAGGCAGCGCTGACTCACCATAAGAGCTGACAACACTCTTCTTGTAGAGGTCATATCAATCAGTAAAACAGTGTTCCATGTTAAGAACCTCAAGTCAGCCACATTAGCTGATTCAAATGGAGCAAATGTTAGCTTCTCTAACATAAAATTAAGATCCCAAGGAGGGGCCATCAATTTTCTTGGATGCCTCTTATACAAAAACCCCTTTCAAGAGCATTTTGACATGACATTGCCTAGAAAGAGAGGGATCCATGGGTAGAGGTGATGAAATGACCAACAAACGAAACTTGATAGAGGAACTTGACTTAGTTTCCATTTGTGAGGGTCTGTCTTGATCCTACTCATCTGGTCTGCCACAAAACTTTCTCTGATGGAAGGCAGGATGCCTGTAGAGTGAGACTGTTTTGTGAAGCTATATCCCAAGCTAAAACAGCTAATCTGTAAAAGGGGTGTGACCTGGTTCACTTTTGCTTGTTGAAGTACCAAATGACAGCAATATTGTCTGTAACAACCTGAAGACATCCCGGGAGCATCAGATGGTTCAGAAAGTTGAGTGGCTTGATCAGGGCAAGCATCTCCTTGATATTTACGTGCTTGCATCTGTCCATAGTGTCTCATACTCCCCTGCACGTTTATCAAAGTCTGAGACATCTGTGGTGACTAACTGCTTTGCAGTAGGGAGGTAGAAAGGAGGACTTGGATTAAAGGATAACTTTTGTTTCCCCTAAAAGACCACTTTTCTGGCAAACACTAACACTGGGATTTGAAAAAATAAAAGGGTGTTGATGCTGGGACTAAACAGATTTCAGCTACCACAGCATCCTTTTCTTGTGGTGTCTTGCCAAGGGTATCAAGAGAATCACAGATGCCAAGTGACCCAAGGTATTCCCTTCTAGTGAGCAAAGTCTGAGTGGAAAACCTTAGAAATAAATGTAAACAATCCTCTTTTCTTGTGCAAGAAAAACTAACGGAGGTGTCTAATCGACATCCCAGAAACACAGTCCTGTGTGAGGGAGTCAAGAAAGGCTTTTGAATGTTCTCTTGGAATCTCAGCTTGTGTAAGAGATCTCTTGCCTAAAAGAGAGACTCCTGACACATTGAAGACGACTCTGCAAAGATAAGCAAATTGTCTAAATGTGGAAAAATGTGGATACCCTGCTGCCTGCAATGAACTATAACTGCAGCCAGACACTTTATGAACACTAAGTAGATAGTCCAAAGGGTAAGACAGGGAACTGAATGTGATCCAGACATATAAAACCAGTGTTAGTGGTGCGACACTCATCTTTGGTGCAAAAGGCTGTGGGTTCTATTCCTAGACCAGAGATATTGATTACTGACACTGCAGTGCAGCATAAGGGGTGTACTGCATTCCTGAGTGTGCTGCCTTTTGGATGAAATGTTAAACTTAGGGCTCCCATCTGCTTGAATTGGTGGTAGCTCATGTGAATGTAAAAAAACCCACAACACCTATCAAAAAACTAGGGAAAGTTCCCCAGTAGTCTGACCAAATGTCCCTTAATAGTATAACTTCCACCTTGCATCTCCCCTGAAAAGAGGCTACTAGCCTAGAGGGACTAACCTGGTCAACAAAGGATAGAAAAATAAAATAAAACTTTAAGAAACTGTTGAAGTCTGGATGAATTGGGATGTGAAGAAAAGCATCTTTTAAGTCTAGTTTTACCAGGAAACTTGAAAGAGCAAGAAGAGTTAACAGGCTGTAAAACAACACCATTATGAAATGAAAATAAATACACAAACAAGATATAAAAAAATCCAATTAAATAAAATTAATATTTTAATGTGAAAACCAAATCAAACTGAGTGCTTTCATCCAATAAAATTCAGGAGGGACTTCATGACAGTTGAAAAACATTGCCAGCAACTCACTTCCATATATATGCTTACTCATCAATTAGGTAATGATCTCATTGCACAACGTCTGACCATTTAAAGTTACACACACAACCAAAGTAATTCAAACTCAATTCAGCAAACCAGCGCAACATTCAAACCCTAACATATATTAAAAAAATATATTAAAAACATGCAAAAAATATATAAAATATATATATGTATGTATGTATGGGTCTAGATCTAAATTTCAAAATTTCACAACCTCAAATGTCTTATGGTCGAGACCTTAAGATCAAATTTTTGAAACTTCAAATCGTTTAAATGGAGGTTACCATACAATGCAGAACAGCATTTGCACCATTTTCCTTGCTGTAATGCAATCTTGGAGGTGGTATATTTAATTAGTAGGGGGTGTGGGGGATGCAATGGGGCTCACCCCCCCAGCAAAACCATTAAAAAAACAAGACTTTCATGTTTTTACTTATTTTTTTAATTTAAATTTCAAGGTTACATATATATATATATATATATATATATATATATATATATATATATAAATATATATATCTCTGTGTGTGTGTGTGTGTGTGTGTGTGTGTGTATATATATATATATATATATATATATATATATATATATATATATATATATATATATATATATATCAATCAATATATACACACACACACACACACACACACACACATATATATATATATATATATATATATATATATATATATATATATATATATATATATATATATATCTACATGTATTTGTGTGTGTATATCTATATATATATATAATATATATATATATATATATATATATATATATATATATAGATATATATATATTTATATACACACACACACACAAATTCATTGCGAACAAAAACTATAAACAATAACTTTTCTAGAATTTCTGTGATTTAAAAAGCTTGTTTCAGCTACATATTGTACCCCCCCATTAAGGAAACCATGGTAAAACATTTCTCCAAAGCCAACTTCATACTTCTTAAGACAGAAGTGGTGAACTTCATGACACCATGCAGATGGACAATACAGTTACAACTGCTGAATCCCACACAAATGCACTCTATAAGCACTTACACAAGTGCATGGATCGTATTATCCCAAACAGAACCAAGACGCTATCCTCCAAAAAAAGGAAGCCAATCTGGTGGTCCCCTGCCATAAACAAACTGTACAACAGAAGGAAGAAACTGTTGCAAAAGAGAGTAAAATCCCATGAGTGAAGGAGCTCCCTGGTCAGCCTCAGTAAGAAGCTGAGATCCCTTATAAGATCCTCCAAAGCCAGCTATGAAAACAAAATCGCCACTAATTCTAAGGACAACCACAAAGCATTCTATAGCTATGTCAAGAATCTCAATGGCAACACCCAGATCTGCTCTGAGTTACAGCACAAAGGCATGAAAATTACCGAACCAAATGATATTGGCAACATCCTGGCAGACAGGTTCAGTGCTAACTTTACCCCCCCTCACCCCCTAAAGGGCCCATATCTATACAGGATGAATGCAGAGTCCCTGTAATCACAACTACGCAGGTAAAAGCTGCACTTTCTAAAGCCAAAAACAGCATCCATGAGACCGGACAACATCGCAGGCTGCGTTTTACACGAACTGGCTCCCCACTTAAGCACCATGTTCAATAATAGCCTCGCATCAGGTTTTGTGCCCACTGAATGGCGCAACAGTTATCCCACTCCACAAAGGGGGAGCCACCACTGATCCCTGGAACTATCGACTTATTAGCCTGACGAGCCTGGTCTGCAAGGCCATAGAACGTATCATGGAACTCATAAACAAAGACATTGGTAACGTCCAAACTCTGGATCCCACTCAGTTCGGGTTTGTGAAAGGCAGATCATGCCTCCTGAACCTGATCGACTTCTTTGAGGCAGTCACCAAAGCCGTAGATGACCTCAAAGCAGTGACAAGTGGAGTATCACAGGGTTCCGTCCTGGGACCTCTCCTGTTTGGTATCTACTTCTCTGAAGTACAGGCTAACACAGAAGGCCTCTGGCTAACGAAGTTCACAAATGACTGCAAACTAGGACCCATAGTCAAAACTCCAAATGATGTGGACATCCTACAGAAGGGCCTTGCTGAGACAGATGCCTGGTGTCAGAGCCATGGCCTCAAGCTCAATGCCAAAAAGTGCAGTGTCATCCCTTTGGTAAAAACTCTGTACCCATGAACTACCACATAGGCAGCAATCTACTTAACACCGAATGTGGGATAAGAGACCTTGGGACCCAGGTGGACAGTAGTCTCTCCTTTGATAATCACATCGCCACAGTAGTCAGGAAGTCCTCCTTTGTGGCACACCTCATCATAAAAGGGTTCTCATCCAGGAAAAAAGAGGTCATTGTTCCCCTCTACTTGACACTCATTAGACCCATTATACAGTACAATGCCCCTTTTGGAATGTACCTCACAAGACATCTGCAGCAGCTGGAAAGGCCACAGACGTAACTCACAAAGAGGATTACTGGCCTCAAACAAATGCCCTACACTGACCACCTCAAAAAACTCCAGCTTTACTCCGTAGCATATCACCTACTCTGAGGTGATCTCTGCCTAACATATAAAGCTATGTCAAACCCAGAGCTGTTGGACATGCTACACTTAAAGAAATTCCAATCCCTCTGAGCTACACACTCTAGGGATCTAAACCTTGTCACCACAATAAACAGGACACGCTGAAGGGATAGATTCCTGTCCCAGAGACTTCCCATACTCTGGAACAGGCTACCCATCTATGTCAAGCAAAGTTCTTCATTAGCACTCAAGAAAAATCTTGATGAGTTGATGGGTAATAGGATATACACTCCGGGGATCACTTCTGTGTCTCTGCTCGACAGTGGCACAGGAAAATAACTTTCTTGGGTGGCGTAAGCCAGGGAACCTTGTTGGCTAGGCTTACGTAGACTCTTGGACCAATAGCCTACTACTCTACCTATGAACCTATTTTACTGCCTGCACTTTAACAAAGTCGTTTTTGAGTTTAAATCACCTGTTTAACTGTTGTAGGCTACACACTCAAGTGTGATAGCCATTTCTGTGCATTTAAAGTGTTTTTTTGATTGTATCGGCTTTATTTTCTGAAAACATCAAAAAAAAAAACACAAAAATAAAAATACTTGTTTTCCTGCCTTTTTAAGCTAGTATAGTCCAGTTTTCAGGTTAGTGCTGAATTCAGGGCTGTGTTACAAGTTTCTGTGTTTGTCCATTCCTTACTTGGATAAAAGGAAGTTTCTCTGTTCACTGTGAGAGAACGAGCTTTAAGCAGCCTACTTGTCCCTGGAGGAGTGGTTTCAGCCCAGAAATTTGTAGTTTATTGGCCATTTTGGGCTAATTTGTATCTCTTTCATTTCCCTGCTATAAAACCCGCATTGGCACGTTTTTTTGTGCCAGGCAGCGCCGGTTAGCTAGGGTATTCCCGGCTCCACAAAGTCTACTCTTCAATTTTTCCCTTGGAACTAGGCAAACTTTCAACTTAAGCACTCAAACCATTCACTTCTCATCCTGGCACTCGCTCAAAACTCATAGCAAGCACTAATAAACCTTAGCACTAGACCCCCCCTATACTGTAGAGAAGGACAAGGCTCTCTATTTGACCTTACCAGCCAATCAGTAAAACAGTTCACTACCTATCCAGGCATGTCCAAAGGGCAGTTTCAGGTGTACTCTCCGGTCCAACTGGTGAATCTGGGCATTTTGAGGCAATGTTACAATTGCCTCATGTACACAGACAACCCTCTCCTTCTTCCACCAAACACTAATACATGCGAGGGATGCAATTATATAGCCAAACTGGAGGCTAAGCTCTCTCAACCCAAGAACAAGTATGACTCAGTCATTGTCCATGCCGGTGTGAACGACCTGAGACGTACCTCCCTGGACTACATGAAAAGAGATATAGAGGAGCTCTCAGATTATGTAGCCCAGGCCAGTATGACCCTGACCCTGAGCAGTATCCTATCCTCACCAAGAATGATGCCACAATACAGAGACAAAATGATCAGCTTTAATAATTGGCTTAATTACTGGTGTCATTCTAAGGGGATCCAATGTCTGTCTGCCTGGGATGACATGCTTGACAAGCCACGCTGCTTAAGGCGGCTTGCACCTGTCACCCTGGGCTTCCGGATATTGGCAAAGGCTCTTGCCACCCCATAGTGCCTTTTTAGGCAAGGCTCAAATGATAAACCTACCGCCCTAGAAAACAAAAATGGAAAAAACTAAGGGTAATACTGCTCAATGCCAGAAGTCTAAACCTCAAGATGCAGCCTCGAAGCCCTCCTCAGTATGGAGAACATCGATGTCTGTGCTGCGACTGAAACCTGGTTCAAGGCTCCTGAGAGCACCCCAGCACTATCAGGTTATACCTCGTATCATGCGTTCGCCCCAAAATCCGGACCGAACCACAAAAGGAGGGAGTATCCATATTCATAAAGGACATCCACACCTCCAGGTTAGTGGCAAGCATCGAAGCATCGGAGACCACCCAGGTGCAATTAACCATAGGTAAAACTGCCCTACAGTTTGTAGCATGCTACAGACCACCCTCTCAAACTCAGGAAACCCACACAGCCTTCCTGAAGACACTGGAGAGTATGAATGTCTCTCCAAACACCATCATATTGGGTGACTTCAACTACCCAAACATAGACTGGGAACATTACTCAAGCCCCAACACCCTAGCCCAAAGGTTCCTGGAGTTCATAAACTCAAATGCTATGGAACAACTAGTCACCATTCCCACAAGAGGAGAAAATATACTAGACCTGATCATCACAAACATGGGGACAAAATGCTCCACCGGAAGTATATCCCTCATTGGTGAGATCAGATCATAAATTAATCTCACTGGAGATCCACATCCCGCCCCCAACCCCAGCAAAAAAGACCACAGTGAAGAACTTCTCAAAAGCAAACTTCACACTTCTTAAGACTGGAGTGGTATCCTTCAAGGCCCCAGAGCCAGTGGAAACCACAACCCACGCTGCTGAAACCCTTACAAATGCCTTCTACGAGCACCTCCAGGAATGTATGGATCAAGCAATCCCTAATAAAATCAAGACCCTTTCCACCAAAGGCAGGCCCGGTCTGGTGGACCCCAGCCATAAACAAACTCTACAACAAGAGGAGAAAGCTACTACATGACAGAGCAAAATCCCTAAAAGGGAAGGCATCTCTGATCAACACTAGCAAAAACTACGATCACTCATAAAATCATCCAAGGCCAACTTTGAGAGAAAAATCGCTAAAGACACAAAAGACAATCATAAGGCCTTCTTTAGCTATGTTAGAAACCTGGGTGGAAACTCCCAGATATGCTCAGAATTAGTCCAAAATGATACAAAAATCACTGAACCCACAGACATTGCCAACATACTGGCAGACAGGTTCAGTGCAAATTTCTCCCTCCTCCCCAAAGGAGAAATATCTATCCCACCAGAGTCTAGCCTCCCAAACATCTCAGATGCCCAGGTGAGAGCTGCTCTCTCTGAAGCAAAAAACACAGCATCAATGGGACCAGACGGTGTCCCCGGCTGTGTGCTACATGAACTTAATGAGGAACTAAACCCACACACAAGGCTGCTGTTTAATCTTAGCCTTACTACAGGATACGTACCCAAAGAATGGCGTCGGCAACTGTGGTCCCACTCCACAAAGGCGGTGCTTCTCGGACCCTGGAAATTACCGCCCCATAAGCTTGACGAGCCTTGTCTGCAAAGCTATGGAGAGGATCATAATGGAACTCATAAATAAAGACATTGGGGACCTACAGACACTGGATCCTACCCAATTTGGCTTTGTCAAGGGCAGATCCTGCCTCTTGAACTTGGTCGACTTTTGAAACAGTCACTAAGGCCATTGATGAGGGTAAGGCAGTTCACACAGCCTACCTTGACCTAGCAAAAGCGTTTGACACAATACCCCACTCGGGCATCATAGAAAAGCTCACCAGCTTAGATGTAAACCCATATGTCACAAGATGGGTTGCAAACTGGCTCAAGGACAAAACCCACAGGGTTAGAGTTGCTGGTGCCATGTCAGACTGTAAGCGGTCACGGCGGTGTCCCACAGGGCTCAGTCCTGGGCCCCCTCTTGTTCGGCATTTATTTTTCTGAAGTACAGGCAAACATAGGGGGATTGTGGCTGACAAAATTTGCAGATGACTGCAAACTGGGCACCATAATTGACACTCCATCAGACACAGACATCCTCCGGAGAGGTCTCATAGAAATGGATAACTGGTGCCAGAGCCATGGCCTTAAGCTAAATGCCAAAAAATGTATAGTCATACCCTTTGGGAAAAACAAGGTAACCCCTAATTACCACTTAGGTGGTAATCCATTAAACACGGAAGAAGTTATCAGTGACCTGGGGACCCAAGTTGACAGTAACCTCTCTTTTGACACTCACATTGCCAAAGTGGTTAGGAAGACCTTCTACATTGCCCACCTGATCATGAAGGGATTCACATCCAGATCAGGAGAGGTCATTGTACCCCTGTACTCTTCACTTATCAGACCAATGATTGAGTACAATGCCCCATTCGGAATGTACCTTACCCGACACCTGCAGCAGTTGGAAAGATCCCAAAAGTTCCTCACCAAAAGGATAAAGGGGCTCAAACATATGTCATACGCTGCCCGACTGAAGAAACTCCAGCTCTATTCAGTCGCATACCATCTGCTCAGAGGTGATCTGTGCCGGACATACAAGGCCATGACCAACCCGGAATTAATGGACATGCTCCACCTCAAAAAATCCAAATCCACCAGAGCCACGAGAGCAAGAGACTTAAACCTCAACACGGATAAAAATAGGACGTGCTGGAGGGACAGATTCATCACCCAGAGACTCCCTACACTATGGAACAGAAATAGAAGTTATGTTCTTACCATAACGTTCCATGTTAGTTGTCTTTCTTCTTCCTTTCTCTGCTGTGGATGGGTTCGACCCGACCTCAGCTCCGACTCTCTCCTCTAGAAAGAGTTGGTTCCACCGGCCCAGGCGGGCTCATATATCTTATATCTAGGGGCGAGTTACCTCAGATCTCGCTTGTGTTTTTGCTAACCCCTATAAATACAGTAAAGCATAACTGTAAAAACAGAATCCACTCTAACAACAGAAGAAAAAAGATTTGACCTACATCTCCAACCAAATATGCATAATAGCATATGATGACTAGAAGAATTAGAGGTCAGAAAGAGGTCGATCAAAACTCCTCCCAGGTGTGGGGCCGGGGGAAGGAGGGAAGGGAAAAAGAAAAGAAGAGAAGAAGAGAAGACAACTAAATAACAGCGTTACATATGTTCTAAGTTATCTCGTCTATCAGGGTGCCTATCTAGCGCCCTTCTTATCTGTCCTTATCAACTGCCCCCCTACAGGTCCCGGGTGGCCTATGAACAGAGACAAAAGAGAACAGTGGAACCAAAATTAGCTCTATGCCTAGAAGCTAAATCCAACTATAATGAGAAAATAAAAGTGTGAGGAGTAGCCCAAATGGCAGCTGCACAAAAGGTGTGTCAAAATAGGCAGTCTGTGGTGGCCAAAAAAAGAAGTAGCAAAACTCTGGTGGAATGGGCTTTACCAGTTTATTGAGCAATTTTGTTGTCTAATTTCATATACCAAGGGAAAAAGCCCTTGTTAATACCAATGGATAATGATACCTTTGAAAGAAAGATCCCTTTCTGCTTTCATATAGATCAGATTAGCTGAGATTGTTGACTGAATTGTTCCCGTCCTAGTAGTAGTGATCCAATTCCAGGCGGTGTAATTTTTGTTGTAGACCCTCAGACCTATTTGTTTGAATAAGACAAAAAACAGGAAGCTCAGAGTTCAGGTTGCATGTATGGGTTCCAGATTTGATTCTAGAGCAAACAAAAAGGGCCGGGTTAGTGTCTTAAGCTTAAAGTCTCCTTATGGAGGAAAAGATAAGGAGTTCGACAGCTGAGTAGCTGAGGTTCTGAAGCTCTTCTAGAGAGAGTTTTAGCCACCAGAATTTCAAGAAATGATATTAATTTCAAGAGGAGAGAAGCAAAGAAGCAAGAGACTTTATCAAAGAAACAGGAGCTACTCTTAATTTCCAAAGGAGAAGGAGGTTCTTATAGGAGTTAGAGAAAAAAAAAAGACAAAAAAAAACAAAAAACAAGTTTGTGAAGGGGAAAGGATCAGAAATTGATTCATGGAAATTAGAAATAGCTGCTGCTTGAATCTTAAGAGTAGAGAAGGAGATGAACCTGCGGAAGAGTTCAGCTATGGATCTCAGACTAGTTGTCTGGAAGCGGTGAATATGAGAAGCGTCGAAAGGTTGTACTTATGGGGAACGCTTTCCACTTACTCAAATAAATCTTAGTCAAATTAATTTAGCAGAAGCTAATCATTGATGAAGGACAGCTCTGATCAGTGAGAGAGGGCCACAACTGAGAGGGAACTGGAGGAACCAAGCAGTGAGGAGTTCAGAGAGATGTGGCATTAGGAACTGGTCCGAGAGGTGGATCGCTAAAATCTGGAACTAGGTCAGATTCAAATTAAAGCTCAAAGAGAAATCGATGGAGAAATGAAGGAAAGGTGAAAGACTTCAGTAGGCTGATGAGGATCAATGAGGGATTTCTGTATTACTTGATTACTTAGAGAAAGTCCCTGAGGCATAATGCATACAGAAGGCCCGGGCCAAACTTGGACTGAGGCTGGAGGCACTTGTTGGCCTGAGAAGTTGAATAAGCGATTGCCTGACTGCACTTGCTGTTTTGAGGTCATAGCAAAGTAGCTGAGATTCTCTCACCCACTTGAGACAAGAGTCCTCTCTGTCCAGCATGAGTCAGAGACCCTCGGCTGACTCATGAGTATAGCTCTGCTCAACTTGTCCATAATATGATCAATGCATTCGGGGGATGTGCATTGCTATCAAGTGTGTGTTTGATGCAGACCATTGCCACAGTCAAGGTGCACGCCTTCAGGGTATGATCCTGAGTTGTTTGTTTGTTGATGTACTGAACTACAGACATATTGTCTGTCTGAATTGTCGTGAAGAAAGGGAGCTGAGTCTTGAAGGGGCTTACTAGCCTTCTAAATACACAGCTCTCATCTGTTTGTTTATTGCCATGTGGTTGCCACTGTTGGTTGCCATGTGCCTGCCCGATACTGCCCTGATGCCCATACCCGATCAACCATGTCAGGTTGTCAAGTAGGTCTTTGGGAGGAGGTGGGACAAATGGAAGGACATGGGAAGACCTGGGCCTGCGTGATCCCTATGGGATGCTTTTGCAGAAGTTCCTGGTTGAATGGTGTGAAGTTCCTGAAGTGTGAAGTATGACCATGCATAAAAGCATCCAATGCATGATCCATGTGGTATGCAGCCAATGAAGGGGTCAAATGCCTGATTCCCAACACTTGCAGAACTAACTGGGAAAGACTCAGAAATTTGTTGAAAAAGTGACACCAATTTTGGTGAGAAGCTACCATCCTTTTGGTTCGTTAGCCTTGCAGACATGTTTATAGTATTATCTAAATTTACAAAGCGTAAAATGATGATGCGAAGGCCTTAAAGCAAAACCAGTTTTGGCAAGCGAAAAAGAAAATTTCTGGCAATGACAATGAATAGTATCTTCTCCTGGCCATCAAAAAGGAAGGGAGCTGTGGGGCTGTGAAGAATCATTGTCGTCTATGGTGACTTCTGGAGTCCTGCAGGGTCTGAAGGTGAAGCTACCACTGCCATGCATTTGGTAAACACCGAGGGGGCCTGAAATGACTTTATCCCCAGCCCTGAAAGTGAGAAATCTACTGGTTCAGCCTTCATTTTGCAGAGGAATCTTCTGGGCGTCTAGTCAGCATGTCCATGATCCTTTGCCCATCCCGAAGGTCCTATTTGTTCGTGATTTGAAAAGCTATAAAGGGGAGGATGGATTGCAGCATCAAAATTCGAAATCTTGTTTTCTTGACTGATTTGTTTCTTTGGTTGAGATCTGACTGAAGTGTCCAGTCCCTGTTTTGAAAGGTCCAAAAAAGAAGCTCCTCCCTCTTCTGATGGCAATAAATGCTTTGACTGTTTGCTATTTCCCTTGCAGATTTTTAGAAACACTTCCATAGCTGCTATATCCCTTGAGAAGGATTTTTTCTGGGATGGGATTTTTTTGAGGATGGACTGTACATGAAGAACTTAATAGGGACTGATTGAGAATGATGGACAGGGACAGGAATCCCTTGAGTCCAGGGATAGCAGTGCTTCTACACCCAGTGGATGCTGAAAGGGCGCAGAAGGAAGGCCGTTCCAGTCTGGCAGCTCATCAGGGGATTCTAAAGGTGAGGTCCTGAAATATAATGAAATTACCCTGGTTCTCTGCAGGACCCCCTGCCCCTAAGGTGGCGTCCCTGGTTGTTATTGGCACCTCTCTGCCTTTGGTAGGAAAATGACCTAGTCGTCAAAGCTGAGAGTCCCTCAGACTCCGGCGGCAGAGAGATCTTCCTACCCTTCCTGGCCTTGGTGGTAAGGCCTAGAAGCCGCGGAAAGAGAGATGATGACCTCCAGAAAGGGTCGTTCATTCAGTCTACGCACCTAGTCATCCAGGCCTTTTCTTGTTAGTGGAAAGAGAGATGATCCATCAAAAAGGGGAGTTCATTGAAAAGAGCGTGACTCTGCACCAGCTAAATTGGTCGCGCAAGGGAGTGCTGGCCTCACGTGGGCTACACCTGTCCCTCTAGCCAGCTGCTATCTTCATTTTTTGGAGCCAGGGCGCATGGAGATGTTAGATATGGAAATTAAGAAGGTATGATGCTAGTGACTGCTTTTGGGAAAATGGCTTGGCTGCCCCGCTAAGATTTCACTAATGACCCTTGATCGCATCCCTTTGAGATCCGGCTTGAAATGGCTATCCATGGACAGCGAGCAGCATGGTAAATATGGCTGAGGCATCTATCAGCATTACTATCCATGGACATTGTCTTCGCATGTACCATATCAATTTAAAACTCCTCCTTGAGAAATCTTGCTTCTTTGTGGCAGCAGCTGATCCACAGAGCATCCCTGAGAAACTCCCACTGATAAAAGGGGTTGTCTGAAACAGCTGACCACCTGCGCAGGAGTCGGAGACATACAGGGGAGGGGTGGGGCAGGGCCCGTTAAGCCTCAAGACCTCACCACCTGCATGAGTCGAAGACACAGGAGGTGGAAGGTCCGAGAGCTGGGAGGCCTCAAGATTTCCCTCAGTCCTCCGAGCCATCTTGAGAGGCTGGCCAGACTCCCCAGAGTCATCAGATCTCCTGAATGTCTCCACTCTTGACATCTTCAAGAGAGCGAGAACTTAGACTTCCTGACCCGGGCCTGTGTCTGATGTGATGAGGAGGTCTGAGTCAATGTGTTTTCCTCTTCGACTTCTGAGGGAGAGAGCTCTGGATTTGATTCCATGGAGGGGCTCGGAAAAGGATAGAAGAGGAGTGAGGGGAGGACCTGGCTGGCTCAGGGAGGATCCCGAACCCGACAGTGGATTGCAAGCCGGCCTGAGGCAGTGCCGAGGCCGGAGCCGGAGCCCCTGTCCTCACTCTGAGGAGCCTCTAACGCAGAGAGGCACGAGAGAATGCACCCCTGTCAGGCAGGCCAGAGGAACGCCGCCGAGGCTAAACCCGGAGGGCAGAGGGGGGTGACAAAGGAGTCGATGTGAGCCGCCTACTCCAGCCCGAGCCAGACGGAGTTCGGGTGGGACCGAGTCGTGCCGCCACTTTCCGGACCCGGCGAAACGAAAGCCGGGTCTCCGAAAGCAGACTTCCGACGAGCCCGTGGACATAATTGTCTACGGTCGGAGGAATCGAACTACCGAAGTTCAGGCACTCACTTCCGAACGAGCTCAAATTGAAGGAGGAAGGAAAGAGTGGATGGACTGCAGGCACGACTCACAGTGGAGCTACTGGTGCATCTGGGACAGCCTCGGACTTAAGTAGTGGATAGCCCTTCGAAAGTCCTTGGCAGCAGCTCCGGTGACCCTAGGGAATTAGGAGACCAAGCTGGGTTCGAGACGCAGTTTCTGGAGCAGGCCGAATAGGCAGGCCAAGAGAGTCCGTCCCGACCTCTGCAGGAGGTTCTACGGCGGGGTCTGGTCGAACCGACGGATACCTCAATAACCTGACTCGGCAGGCAGAACCACGGGATGTGAACAACTATTGCTCGGCTCAGCGAGCTTGATAAAGGCACCCGATTTCTGAGGTCACCAGGTGAAGCGGGAAGAAGACCAGAACAAGAGGGCTTCGCCTCTCAAGTGAATGGGGAATTCCTCTTTGCAGTGAGAACCTCTCAGACAAGCCATGGCACACAGCACGGGGGACTTTTGGGCTGAAACAGACCCTGGGCAGCACACACATTTCGTCTGTCAGAAAACTAGAGAGACAAAACAAGAACTGTGAACACTTCTGTCAGAGACATTTTTATTTATGCGCGTCACGCCTCTTGACAAGAACCTTTGCTTCTTTTACAATTCCCCTAACTCTATGGTACCCACAAAAACGACCAAAAACACACAAGTTTAAAAGTTCTAAAAAATAAATTACCACTCAGTGAAACTAAGGATTAAAAAAGGAAGAAACACAAAAGGAGAACTGGGAAGGAAGGCCTAAAAAGGAAAGGAAGAAACAAAGGTTCTTTAGTAAGGAGTGATCTACAATAGAATGAAGGGGTTAAGCAAAGGGTGAAAATTCCCAGTCCATGTGAGGCAGAGCCCCTCACTGACTCTGTTCAAGAGAAATCTTGACGAGTGGATGGGAGATCGTAGGTTTACCCCGGGAATCATCTCTGTGTCACTGCTGGACAGAGGCACAGCAAACTAATGGGTATAGTATTCTCATCCTAAGGGGTGGTGAAAGACACACACACTCTGGCTAGGCTTATAAATGCCCTAGGGCAGATAGCCTAGTATGAACCTATGAACCTAAGACTGGACCAGGCAGTCAAGAGGAGAAGGGAATTACTTGCATCACACCACCAGTCTCACATAGACCTATGAAACCAGCACCGGCAAAAAACATACATAAATACATGAAAACATACTCAGAAACTCTAAATAAAAATCTGCAAAAGCAACAGAGACCTCAAAAGCAGACATCCAAGTAATCTCCACCCCCAACACAAACCATGAAACACATACTTCACAAAACCAGTGTGCCATGCAATCACAGCCCTTAAGGCAAAATAACATACCCAACACACTAGTAATAGGCTATAGTTAAGCACACTGATGCCCCACTCACTAGGCTGAACAAGGAGAAGGTTACTGTTAGCTGCCTGTCGGGTGCCAGGATCAGCCACATAACACAAGCACTCAGGTCACTCCAGAACAAGTACAAATATGACTCTGTCATTGTCCATGTTGGTGTGAATGACCTGAGCCATACCTCCCTGGACTACATGAAAAGAGACATGGAGGAGCTCTATGATCACGCAGCCTAGGCCGGTATGACCCTGACCCCAAGCAGCATCCTACCCTCACCAAGAATGATACCATGGTATATAGAGAAAAAATTATAAATTTCAACAATTGTCTAAGCTTCTGGTGTCATTCATAGGGGATCCAGTGTCTGTCAGCCTGGGGTGTCATGCTCAACAAGCCACGCTGCTTCGCTAGAGATGGCTTGCACCTGTCACCCTTACGCTTTTGAATACTGGCCAAGGCTCTTGCCACCCCCATAGTGCCTTTTTTAGGCAAGGTTCAAAAGACAAACTCACCGCTGTAAACAGTACAAGTAACAAAAAATCGAGGGTAATGCTACTCAGTGCCAGAAGTCTAAACCTTAAAATGCACGCGCTCGAGGCACTCCTCAGTATGGAGAACATTGATATATGTGCAGTAACAGAAACCTGGTTTAAGGCTCCAGAGAGCACCCCAGCACTACCAGGCTACAACTCATACCATACATTTTGGCCACAAAACACAGACCGAAATACAATAGGCAGGGGAGTATCCATATTCATCAAGGATACCCACACCTCCAGGTTAGTGGCACAGCACGATGCTTCAGAGATCACCCACGTGCAACTAACGGGCAAAACTGCTATTCAAATTATAGCTTTCTATAGATCACCTACCATGTCCCAGGACCCCCAATCCACATTCCTGGACACATAAGGGTCCTACCAAACACCCTGATATTGGGTGATTTCAATTACCCAGACATTAACTGGGAGAACTACTCAAGTACAAATTCCCTTGCCCAACATTTCCTAGAATTTATAAACTCAAATGCCCTGGATCAACTGGTCAACACCCCTACCACAGGTGGCAACATATTGGACCTGGTCGTCACCAACATGGGCGACCGGTGTTCCACACTGGAGGTCAACCCCTCGCTGGTTAGATCTGACCATAAACTAATCACTCTGGATATCCACATTCCGCCACCTCCCCCGGTTGAAGAAACCACCGTGAAAAACTTTTCAAAAGCAAACTTCACGTTACTTAAGAAGTAAGTTTCAAAGCCCCCATGCTAAAGGATAACACTGTCCAAGCTGCAAAATCCTTTACTAATGCACTCTATGGGCACCTACAAGAATGCATGGATTGTGCTATCCCAAACAAAACCAAGACTCACTCCTCCAAGAAAAGGAAAACAGTCTGGTGGACCCCCTGCCATAAACAAGCTATACAATAGAAGGAGGAAACTAGTACAGTAAAGAGTAAAATCCCAAGAAGGGAAGACATCCCTGATCAGTAACAGCAAGAAACTATGTTCCCTCATAAAGTCATCCAAGGATAGCTTCGAAAGAAAAATTGCCATGGACTCCAAAGATAACCACAAGGCATTCTTTAGCTATGTGGTTGGCATAATGGTTAAGGTGTTTACCTTACAAACATGAATTGCAGGATTTGTTTCTCACATGGGGTAACTGGCTAGGCTTAAAATGGTCCACAAAGGCATTTAGCCTAGTACTAACCTATGAACTATGTCAAGAATCTAAGTGGCAATTCTCAGATCAGCTCAGAGTTAGTGCAGAATGGCACAAAATACACTGAACCGACCAATATAGCCAACATCCTGGCAGACAGGTTCAGTGCAAACTTCCCCCCTCTCACCCCAAAAGGGCCCATAACTATACCAGAAGAATGCAGTACCCCTGAAATCACAGACACTCGGGTTAAAAGAGCCCTCTCCAAAGCCAAAAACACAGCATCAATGGGACCGGATGGTGTCCCAGGCTGCGTCCTACATGAGCTCAAAGATGAACTAACCCCTCACCTAAACACACTATTTAAGCTCAGCCTCTCCACAGGCTATGTGCACACAGAGTGGCGTACAGCAATGGTTATTCCGCTCCACAACGGTGGAGCAGAAACGGACCCAGGGAACTATCGCCCTGCAAGCCTGACTAGCTTGGCCTGCAAAGCTACAGAGCGCATCATCATGGATCTCATTAACAGAGACATTGGAAACCTCCAAACACTGGACCCTACCCAGTTCGGCTTTAAGGGCAGATCATGCCACCTAAACCTGGTGGACTTCTTTGAGACAGTTACCAAGGCTATAGACAAGGGAAAGGTAGTCCAAACAGCCTACCTAGACCTCGCAAAGGCCTTCGACACCATTCCCCACTCAGGTATTATAGACAAGCTCACCAGCCTGAACATAAACCCCTACATCACGAGATGGGTTGCCAACTGGCTCACAAACAGAACCTACATGGTAAGACTTGCGGGAGCTAGGTCTGACTCTAAACCGGTTACAAGTGGTGTTCCCCAGGGCTCAGTCCTAGGTCCCCTCCTGTTCGGCATATACTTCTCAGAGGTACAGGCAAGCACAGGAGGACTATGGCTGACCATGTTCGCAGATGACTGCAAACTAGGGGCTATAATTGACTCTCTGGCTGACACAGACATCCTCCAAAAGGGTCTCACTGAGACAGATACCTGGTGTCAAAACCATGGCCTCAAGCTAAATGCCAAAAAGGGGATAGTCATCCTCTTTGAAAAAAACAAAGTACCCACAAACTACCACATGGGTGGCAGCACTCTAAATACGGAAGACGTAATAAGGGATCTGCGGACCCAAGTAGATAGTAACCTCTCCTTTGATAATCACATTGCCAAAGTGGTTAGAAAATCCTTCTATGTGGCCCACCTAATCACAAATGGGTTTGCATCCAGATCGAAAGAGGTAATTGGGCCCCTATATGCATCACTCATCAGACCCATCATAGAGTACAATGCCCCATTTGGGATGTACCTTACAAGACACCTGCAAGTACCTCACCAAGAGGATCACTGGCCTCAAGCAGATGCCCTATGCAGCTCGACTGAAGAAACTCCAGCTGTACTCTGTTGCATACAGCCTACTCAGGGGTGATCTCTGCTTGACATAGAAGGCCATGAGCAACCCAGAATTGATGGACATGCTCTACCTAAAGAAAACTATATCCACTCGAGCCACACGCTCCAGGGATCTAAACCTCACCACAACAATAAATAGGATGGGCTGGAGGGATAGATTCCTGTCCTAGAGACTTCCCATGCTCTTAACAAGATTCCAATCTGCATAAGGCAGAGCTCCTCGCTAACCCTCTTCAAAAGAAACCTTGACGAGTGGATGGGAAACAGAAAGTTTACCCCAGGGATCACTTCAATGGCTCTGCTGCACAGAGGCACAGGGAACTAATCTAAGGGGGCGGCGAAAGCCAACACATTCTGGCTAGGCTTATAAATGCCTTTGGGTAGATAGCCTAGTACCTATCTATGAACCTATAACATTCCTATAAAATATTAGCCCTATGTTTCAATACACTGGTAACAGAATTTAAATAATTTATGCCAGGTTCTACACAGGCATTCAAATTCACCAGCCAAATCAATTCTTTAAATTCCAGCAGGGTTTCATTATCGTCCCTTCTCTCTTGATGATTTACTTTGTCAATTATAAAGAAAATAAATTTGTTAAATGTGGGGAAGTTATCGAGTGCCTGCTCACAGCATTAGTAGCCTCTTCTTTTTAATGTCAGACATGTTTCCTTTATCCTGTCCTTCAACCTCCTACTGGTCTTTCCCACATGAAAGACCGGACAGTAGGTAAAAGTGGCTGAATAAACTACTCTTGCTGTTTCACAACTGCATATTCATGAAGCTAACATAGGGACCGTCACTCACAAATTTACAAAACTTACAGCGGATATAAAAAGTGTACACACCCCTGATAAAATGCCAGGTTTTTGTGGTATAAAAAATGAGACTTCAATAAATCATTTCAAAACTTTTCCCACCTTTAATGTGACCTATAACCTGTGCATTTCAATTGAAAAACAAATAAATCTGTTACGGGAAAAATATAAAAAATAAAAAACACACAATAAGCTGGTTGTGTAAGTCTGCACACCATTTAACTAATACTCTGTTGAATCAAGTTTTGACTTAACTACAACATTCAGTTTTCTTGGGTAGGAGTCTATCAGCATGGCACATCTTGACTTGGCAATATTTGCCCACTATTTCTTGCAAAAGCGCTCAAAATCTGTCAGATTGCGAGGGCATGTCTTGTGCTCAGCTCTCTTCAGATCACCCCACAGGTTTTCTGTTGGATTTAGGTCTGGGCTCCAGCTGGGCCATTCCAAAACTAATTTTCTTCTGGTGAAGCCATTCTTTTGTTGATGTGGATGCATGCTTGGGGTCATTGTTGTGTTGAAAGGTGAAATTCCTCTTAATCTTCATCTTTCTAGCAGACACCTGAAGGTTTTGGGCCAAAAGTGACTGGTATTTGTAACTGTTCATAATTCCCTCCACCTTGACTAAAGCCCCAGTTCCAGCTAAAGAAAAGCAAACCCAAAGCCTGATACTGCCAACACTATGCTTCACTATGGGGATGGCGTTCTTTTGGTGATACAAAGTGTTGTGTTTGCATCAAATGTACCTTTTGGAATTGTGGTCAAAATGTTCAACCTTGGCCTCATGAGACCATAACACATTTTCCCAAATGCTTTTGTGAGACTTGTATTGTTTTGCAAATTTTAGCCGAGCCTGGATGTTTTTCTGTGAAAGAAAAAGGCTACCGTCTTGCAACCCTACCCCACAGCCCAGACATATGAAGAATACAGGAGACTGTTGCCACATGTAGTACACAACCAGTACTTGCCAGAAATTTCTGCAGCTCCTTTAGTGTTGCTGTAGGTCTCTTGGTAGCCTCCCTGACCAGTTTCTGTCTTGTCTTTTCATCAATTTTGGAAGGATGTCCAGTTCTTTGCAAAGTCACTGTTGTCCCATATTTTCTGTACTTTTTGATGACTGCCTTCACTGTGTTCCATGGTATATCCAATGCTGTGGAAATATTTTAGTACCCTTCTCCTGACAGATACCTTTCAACAATGAGATTTGATGCTTTGTAACCTCTCTGCGAACCATGGCTTTTGCTGTAGCAGGCAACTGAGTAAAGTCAGGAAAATCCTACTAGGACAGCTGAACTTTATTTGGGGTTAATCACAGTCTCTAATTGATGGCAGGTGTGTACCCAAGAAGACTGAATGCTGTAATTAAATCAAAAGGTGCATCACCAAAGTATTAGTTTAAGGGTGTGCACACTTATGCAACCAGCTTATTGTACATTTTTTATTTTTTATATTTTTTCCCGTAACAGATTTGTTTTTCCAATTGAAATGTATAGGTTATACGTCACATTAAAGGTGGGAAAAGTTTTGAAATGATTTATTGTGGTCTCATTTTTTTATATCACAAAAACCTGGCATTTTAACAGGGGTGTGTACACTTTTTATATCCACTGTACATGCCCCATACTTAATCATCATTCTATTTCTCTCATAGATAATTCAGTTTTAGATGCTGTTTCTAACCAATTTTGAATGTTTCTGCTCTACCAAACATTATGGTGGGGTCTTCTCCTATTCTTTCCTCTGTATCCTCCTTTAACAATGGCTCATTTCTGGTATGTTGGATGACAACTTTTATAATGCAAGCATATGTTAGAAAAGGTATCCTTTCTAAGTAAATTAGACTTAAACGGCCTATTTACAAAATCCTTCCCTAACATTATATCCAAAATAACATCACTGGAAGAGGATTGGAAGATGAAACTTAGGAAATCAGTGGTGTTTTCCAAGCAATTAATAAAGGTACTCAGTTGACAAATACTACCATTCCATAAGATCAAAATGTCATCCAAAACACAAAATAAGCATACACATTAACAAAATATTCAGATGGAAAAAACATACTTGTCATCCCAGGCTGCAAAGACCACATTAGCAAATGGGGGGGGGGGGCACAAGCAGGCCCCCATGGCCACCCCTGCTGATAACACTTCCCCCTTGAAAAAGACAAAGTTGTTGTTTAATACCACATCTAGAAAACACTCCGTAGCTGGAGAATTCACCATAATTAACCATTGTGTGGTAAAATTCCTTCAACCCAACCCATTGTGGTAGGAATGAAAAATTGTTAACATCAACTGTGACAACATATGTCAGGCATAAATTCTCCAGCAAATTCCAAGAATCATGTAAAATACAAGTTTTGACTGATAACAAATATTTAACACACATGTCAATATAATGACTTTAAATGGTCAAATGTGTAATAAGATAATTACCTAATTGATGGATAAGCATATATACGGAGTTGAGTTGCTGGCAGTGTTTCTGAACTCTGAAGTCCCTTATGAATTTTACAGGAAAAAAGCACTCATTTTGGTTTGGTTTTCACATTAAAATATTATAATTTTAGTTCATCCTAGGGGTTCGGATTTGTTTTATATCACTTTGAATCAGGCACTATCACAGACAGAATTAGAAAAGAAAGCTCTAGAACAGATCTCCAAGCACTTTATTTATTTGGCACAAGGAACATCCTTAGATCAAAACCCTTCCCCACCTGGGAAGGAGCAACTGGTTCTATCACTCCTTCGGACAGCATGTGATGAAGAAAAGGTGGAAACAAGAGAGTCTGATCTGGAGGATGAGGAATGACCCCTTGGAAAGGAGGAACTTCCTCCCACTGCCATCTTGTAACCTTGATGAATGATTTTCAGAACCTATTTATCTGAATCAATCTGTTGTAAAAGGGAAAATGGATATTCAGATCTTCTGCAATAAAAATTGGGCCAGAGTGGGAGGGGATCAAAATGTCTCGAACAGTCATTCAGACTTTCTGGACTATCCTTGGTTTTAGAAGGTTTGAGACTTCTATTTGGAATGCCCTTGCCATTTCAAATCTGTTTACCTAAATTTTGTGGAGACTGTTTAATCTGTTTTTTGCCAAAACTGAATGCGGAGATAGAAAATCCCCTGGACAATTTGGAAAAGGAGAGTTGCCAAATCATAGGAATTTCCTGGATTAGTTTCCCATTTCATGACACTTTTTGATCACCTCTGCAGCAGAGAAGCCAGACACAAACTCTTTCCAAGGGAGAATTTAAAATCTTATTTTTAACATCACCTGGGAGGCTCTGAGAATGCAGTCATGCAAACATCCTTAAAACAGTACCAGTGGCTATAGCTTTGGAAGTAGTATTAGAGTCATACACACATTCTGTATACAATGAGTAATGACCTGTGCAACAAGAATTTTAAGTTATTTAAAGCATATTTTTCTTTCCAAGAAAAAACTGTAGATAAAACATTCATCAAATTTTCACATTACAATAAACTAACATATCAGCCTGACAACTGAAAACTTTGAAAATTGAAGTTGCAAAATTTTTCCATACCTATCAATTTTCCTCTCCTTTTTCAGAAAGTGTTGGATTGGAATTGAGTGCTTAGCAACAGCGGGATCAACTAAAGCTATAGCTGCTGGGTTAGGTTTGGGAATAGTATATAAAATTTGAGACTGAGGAACTTTACATATCCTATCTGCCTTTTTAGGGGCATCTGGCTGACTATCATGAAAACTGCAGGCAGTAGCGCACACATACTCTAAAACAGACAGAACAGTAGGCGTGGCTGTAGGTTCTGGAAAACCCTTCTTAACAAGCTGTAGTATTGTCTGAGGGACTCAGAAATCTCAGTGTTCTCACACTGAAAACACTGGCACAGTCTAGCAATAGTCAAACAGGAAGAGAAGCCCCCACAGGTAGAATCCAACAGTGAGCTCTCCTGAGTCTGAATCTGAAATTGGAGGGGAAAAAACTGTATTCATCCCTGCATCTTCCTGTTTCGATTCAGAATCTTCAAGAAAAGAGGAAACCCTCTTTCTTTTTTGAGATACTTCTTTACAAAAGCCTGAATTAAACCCAGAGCCAGACCCAGTAAACTACTCCTATCCAAAGAACTTTGAGGAGGAGTAGATAAATGCTTGGTTTTCTGTTTCTTTTTGGGGCCAACCATGCTACTAATGGCAGCTGCTGCTTCCCTACAAAAGTGGTTCCCCCTTGTCCACTGACGGAACCCCAACAGCCACAGATGACGTGGCTAACTAGCTAACCCCCAGTCCATAGTGGCTGTATGTGCTACACAATAGAGATTCGGGGTACAAGATGAGTGGTCTGAGTGACAACATTTGGCCACAGCACAGTCATTCACTTGTGCCTGAGGCAAATTGCTAACCTGCTGTGGTGGCAAAGGCTGTTTGCTTAACTTTTTCTTTTTGTGGCTGGAATAATAAATGACCATTTGACTGGTAGTCCTGTTTCTCGGTCAAGCCAAAAATGGAGCCTCTTTCCCAGAAAAGACAAGCAGCAGTTGTCTGTAAACACTAACAGCCCACAAACGTTACCTTTCTGACAGAAAAAATAAGGTAAAAAGCACTTTAAAACACTATACCAGCCCCACAAAAGAAATATAAACAATTTCTGCACAGAATATGTATTTTCAGTTACTTTATACTACTTTTGAACTGACAGAAAAAAAAATGAGTGCTTGTTTAAAAGTGTGTTACAGTACTGAGAAAGTGAGTTAAAAACATACCACTCCTAGCTTCCTAGCTTTAAAATAACTTTCTTGAACAGGAAACCAATAAAATTAAGAAAATGGAAGGTCTTTTCCTCAAAGGAAACTTCTTTGTCCAACAACGGAAACACAAGCCAATTGTTGATCTTTGAAAGCCTCAGAGGAGAGTACACTTCAGCGGCAGTAAAGCTCTGTACAGTTTCATGCTCAAACCTGTTTTTCAGTCGACGCAGCTACAGTTAGTTAACAGTTTGGGTGTGTGTAAGGTACCCTGATGTTTCGGAAACTGGCCAGCTGTTATATCACTGGCAGGATAAAACCCATACAGCTAAGGTTACTGCAGCAGTAATCAATGTAGGATCACTGGATAGGCTATCAGCCTGGAGGTCATTTCAAGGCTAGCCATTTCATCCCAATGTAATACCATAGATATTCTAGTCAATACCCAGAACTGTATTTAGCAATGACTGCCCATGTACAGGAGGGTTGTGAGTGCTATCCCCGATAAGAATTTACGGTGTCCTATCCACTCATCCAGGTTCCCTTTGAACAGTTTCATTGAGGTGCTCTGCTTCACATGAATTGACATTGCCTATTCCAAAGATGCAGCAGTCGCTGGAGGACAAAACTGTCCCTCTAGCACTTCCTACTCAAGTCTCAGGCCATATTTAGGTCCCTAGAACTGGGTAGTCCCGTTTGATTTACGAATGTGCAGCAAATTCATTAGGTTTGGGACGGAGATAGCTTTTTAAGCCAGTCAAAAGTCTCCCCAAAGAAGTCTATACAATAGAGTATAGTGACAGGGACTACAGCACGTGCTTTACACAGACCGACTAAAGTCCCTTGATCTTCTTAGTTAGAAACTTCTGAAGTCTCTCCAATTGCTGCAGGTCCTTTGAACAGTACATACTGAAAGGGGCTTTATACTCAATTATGGGCCTGATTAGTGACAAGTATAGAGGACTTATAACCTCCTTAGCTCTAGAGGCAATGCCTTTGCTAATCATGCGTGCTATGCAGAAAGCCTTCCTTACTACTGTAGACATATGGTGGTCAAAGTTAAGGTCGTGGTCTACTTGTGATCCCAGATCTCTTACCACTTCATAGGTACATAGGGTATTGTTGTTAATAGTGTGAAAGGACATTATTTTTAATGAAGGGAATGAAGATGCATTTCTTTGCATTCAGTATGAGACCATGACTGAGACACCAGTCGTTGGTCTGCGTAAAACCCTCCAGAAGTATATTGACATAATTTGGGGATTCAATAATTGCACCCAGTTTGCAGTCGTCCACAAACATGGTCAGCCACAGCCACTTTGTTTTGGCTTAAACGTCTGAGAAGTATATACCAAACAGTAGGCGGTCCAGCACTGACCCTTGTGGTACCGCTGGAGACAGGACTGCTGGTTGATGTGGAGTTACCCACTTTGATAGTGTGTCACCAGTTTGTGGGCCAGTTGGCAACCTGTCTTACAACAAAGGAGTTTCCATTCAGTTTGCTAACTTTACTGGTAATGCCGGAGTGTGGGATTGTGTCAAAAGTCTTTGCCAAGTCGTCAGTCCTGGTCAAATTTTTGAAGAAATTCACCAGGTTTAACAGGTGGGATCCACCCTTGACAAAGCTGAATTGTGTTGGATCCAGGGTATGGAGATCGCCTATGTCGACACTTTCCATGGTTTTACAGATGAGGCTGGTCAGACTTATGGGTCTATAATTCCCTGGGTCTGTTTCTAACCCACCTTTATGGAGGGGAGTAAGTGTTGCTGTTCTCCACTCCACAGGAACAAAGCCAGTGGTTAAGCTTTGACTGAATACTATACTTAATGGTGATGCTAGTTCATGTTTTAGTTTGTTTAGAAGACAGCCTAGGATGCCATCTGGTCCCACAGAGGCTGTGTTTTTTGCTTTAGACAAGGCTTTAATGACTTGCTCTTTGGATATGTAGGGTGGGGGAGAAGCTGGGGGTAAGATTTGTAATAAGTTTGGAGGGGCTAAGGGAGTGAAATTTTCACCAAATATGTCAGCTAGCAGGTTTGCCATCTCTGCAGAATCAGTGTGTGATACCATTAGTCACTAGTTTAGTACACGCTTGGGCCCTACCTTTTAGGCTACGTACATAGCTGTAAAAAGCACTATGATTATCCTTGGCTGGGATTACTAGTTTTTTCTCAAAGTTACCCTTAGAGGATTTGACAAGTTGTCTTACTTGCCTGTTGAGGCTGAGGAGGATGCTTTTCTATTGTTGGGGCATTGCCTTAGTTTTCCTAGACAGTAACTTTTTGCATTTGTTGTAAAGTTTGTTGATGCTGGATGTCCACCAGGGCAGCTTTGATTTTCTCTAGAAAAGTCAAGTCTATACACTTATACAAGTGACTCTACAGGGCTTTACCGTAAGCTTTGGTGTAATTACCACTTCCAGCTGGGGGTGGGGCTTCAAGTGTATTTATACCTTCCCCTAGAAGGGTATAGTTTGCTTTGGTAAACTTTTTCAGGCTGACTACGCCCTTTGTGAGTTCTGGTGTTAGAGTCAGTATGAAGGTGACTGATTTGTGGTCAAATTTAATTAATGAGGGTCCAAAAGCTACGGTGGTGCATCTGTTTGTCATGTTAGTGAGGACCAGATCTAGTATGTTTGTTCCTCTTACTAGGGTTTCAACAATTTGTTCCAGCAGGGCATTTGAGTTAAAGTCCAGAAACGTTTCCACTAGTGAGTTAGGGCCAGAGTAGGTTTCCCAGCTAATGGTGGGATAACTGAAATCCCCCATGACCACAGTGTTTGGCAATATTTGGATTGACACCCGTTTGCTCAAGTAGGCCTCGTGCGCATCACGATCCATGGAGGGGGATCTATAACTAGCTATGACTTGAATGGAGATCTTGCCCACAGTAATATGAACTTGGAGTAACTATAGAGTTCTCCAGTCTAACCAATCAGGAGGTGAATTTATCTTTACTATAGACAGAAACACTACCTCCTTTGTTTCTCACGTTTGTTTTACAGTCTGAAAGTGTGGAAGGCATTGTAGACTTGCAACATCGGGGTACTCTCTGAGGCCTTTAACCAGGTTTCTGTGACTATACAGGCATCTACATCCTCCAGTGATAGAAGTGCTTCCAGGGTGTCCAGTTTTTGGTTTAAGCTCCTAGTGTTTAGCAGCATAACCTTTATTTTGTTATGGTTGGCAATTTCCATGTCGGCAATTTTGTTTGAGACCTTGCTTAAAAAAGGCACTATGGGGGAGGCAACAGCCTTTGCCAGCAGCCGAAGGCCTAGTGGTGCCAGGTGCAAACTGTCTCTAGCAAAGCAGAGAGCTTTGTCGACCATGTCATCCTAGGCTGATAGAAACTGGATCCGCTTTGAATGACACCAAAAACTTAGCCAATTATTGAAATCAATCGTTTTTTTTTTTTATACTGTGGCATCATTCTAGGTGATGGTAGTATGCTGCTCAAGGCTAGGGACGTACCTGCCTGGGACATATACTCGGAGAGTTCAATTATGTCTCTCTTCATATAGTCCAGTGAGGTATGTCTCAGGTCATTCACTCCAACATGAGCTATGACATAATGGCACTTGTTGCCGAGACCTGAGTGCATGTGTGATTTGGCGAATCCTGGTATCGGACAGGCAGCTGAGTGCGACTTACCTAACCTGGTGAGTGGGACATCCATGTGTCTCACTATGGAGTCTTCATTGACAAGAAAATTCATTTTTTGAGTGTTATGCTTTAAGGGTTTGGTAGGTGAGACACTGGTGTTGCCGTGCATCTTGGGTGCTGTGGGAACTGGGTTAGTTGCAGCAGTCTTTTTTTTGGAGGTCTCTGGTGTTTTGGTGAGAGAACCTCCACGTATGTTGATTTATGTATTGGATGCATACTATGAGTAGTGTAATATGTGCATGAATAGTGGTGGGCAAGCTGACAACCTCTTCAGTGTTACTGCTTTGAGTGCGAGAGAGAGAGAAGGGATTAAAAATTCTTGGTGTAGATGTATGTCTTGCACTCTGTACTACAGTCAGGTATTAGTAGAAGACTGTCACTGTACATGAGACAGTTGCTACACTGCCTCAGGAGAAACAAGGGTAGTCCAACTGTCCACAATGCTAGGCTTGAAAAGCTGTTACCACAAAGGGGGTGCTTTCAGGACTGATCCAGGAGATGCTCTGTAAATGTGCATTTCTGACAGGGTTTTTGGCTGGTGGTTTAATAGGTCACAGCTCACTAGCAATACCTCTTAGATCAAAGATGTACTAAAGATGAGGACTACATTAATGTACTAAAGTTGTATCTCACGAAAAAATTGTTGAAATTACCTGTCCAGCTATAGCTAACAACTGCACAGCAGTGCGAGGTGCTGTGCAACGCGCATACAAGCAGAAACCTGCTCAAACACAGGGCTTAAATACCAAAAGCTAAAAACGTAAAATATCTTTTAAAAAACTCAAAAGAACCAATGAGGATGCTTACTCCAAGCCCTAGTCCAATCACCCTTCACCACACAGGTTGCAATCAGCACACTTCTCTCACAGGGATGCAAAAGGGGCCCTTCTTATCAAACTTGGCTTGAAAAATGTGGTCAGAATACAACAGCCACTATAAACAGAACCAGATGCAGCAAAACTGTGTCTGGACTATGCTACAGCTACTAGTTACACTAATTTAGGCAGAAAACACTAACACAATGTTTTAAACAGCAGAAAAACAGCAATGAGACACTAAAGAATGTTTTACAGCGAACAAATCAGTTATTTAAAATACTACTTGGCAAAAATCAGAACAAACAGAAGAGATGCTTTGCAAACATGAAAAGTAGCAACAATTACTAGGCAAACAGTGAAAACAGCAGCAAAATATGACTTAACAGGTGCAGTAAAGCAGACAAATGCAGTACACACAGTGCAGTTAAGTTTAAAGTACTAAATAATTTACAGTATTAAATAAGCAGAACACAATACAAAGTGCAGTAAATACTATAATCAAGTAAAAAATCAGGGAATCTGTGTTTTCTGGGTAGCTCAGAAGTCACTAGTCGTTTGGTATCTCAGCTCAGAGTTGATGAACATAAGCACTAACAAAAAAGTGAGGGAAAGCAGCAGGCTCAGATGAGGTCACAGCAAAGATGATCAAGACATTGGGTAAGACAGGGAAGAATTGGCTCCTGAGGACACTCATAGCAGTATGGAGAGAAAGTCATATCCAAGATGACTGGAGAATAAGCATACTACTACACCACTGTACAACAATAAGGGGGACATCCACAACTGTGGGCAGTACAAAAGCACCAAACACTTGCCACACTTCATGAAAGGTCTGCAAAGGGTGATTGATAAAAGAATATGCAAAGTAGCAGAAAGCAAGATAAGAGGTGAGCAGCTTGGACTAAGATCAGTGCAAACGACCCAATATTTTCTGCGAGTCAGACAGTATCGAACAAGCCAGATGTGAACAAAAAGTCCCACTTGGCATTCCTAGACTTGGAGAAAGCATATAACAAGGTCCCTAAAAAGTGGATTTGGGCAGTGCTGCAGTAGTTTGAAGTTCCATAAACATTGACAGAATTAGTGCAGACTACGTCCACAGACGCAAGGAGTCAAGTACATATGGTATTTGGTCTCATAGAGGGGTTACCAGTGGGAGTGGGTATGAATCAGGGTTCAACTTTGAGCCCAGTACTGTTCATACTGGTGATGGACTACATTAAACAGGTTGGAGGGGCAGGTCAACAAAGTTGCTGTAAGCACATAATATGGCATTACAGAGCATACTTCAGCAAAGGAAAGGGGAATATAATACAAAACAGGCACATGGGATGAAACAGAGTACAGATAAGACAGTTGTAATGATAGCAAATGGGGGAAGCAGTGGAACAGGTTGCCAGCTTCAAGTATCTGGGAGGGGTGGATGAGGGGAAGGGAAGTCTGAATGAGGAGGTCAAAGACAGTACTGGGGGCTGAAGCTAAATGGCACAGAGCATCCGGGGTAATTTAAGAAAGAGTGCCAAAGAAGCTTAGAAGTAAGGTGTACAAAAACAGTGGTGCGTCCAGTACTACTGCATAGTACAAAAACCTAGGCAGTATTGACAGTGCAGTTGAGGAAACTAGAGGTGATGGAGGTGAAGTGCCTGAGATGGGTGGGTAGGATGTACACCGTGGGACAGAAAAATAAATCAGGACATCATAGTAGAAGACCAAGTAGCTCTAATTGCGGAGAAGTTCAAAGAGAACAGATTACGGTGGTTCAAGCACATGTGCCGAACAGAAGACAACAATGTGGTGAAGTAGATTTGGAACAGACAAAAAGAAGGCGAAAGAAAACAAGGGCATCCAGCAAAGAGGTGGATATACTGTGAGAGAGACCTGCATAACAGTTGAAGGAAAGAGAGTGGCACTGAATCGAGAGAGATGGTGACACTTGACAACATCCTGACCACATGTAGAAAAGTTGAAAAAGGGGGTTAATAATGTCAAACAGTTGTTGAAACGGCCGTCTGCTTGACTAACGTACAAAGGATGTGTTCTAGTCCTAGCAAAAAAAAACACAAATGGAGGTTGTTCAGCAGCAAGATTTCCCAATAGCACTTCCAGTCCCATCAACTCTGCAATCTTGGACTTTGTATTCATATAATTGCGGGGGTGCAAGGGCTTAACCCTGCTATAAACAAACTCTACAACAGAAGAAAGAAACTGTTGCAAAAAAGAGTAAAATCCCATGATTGGAGGAACTCCGTGGTCAGCCTCAGTAAGAAGCTGAGATCCCACATAAAATCCTCCAAAGCTAGTTATGAAAACAAAATCGCCACTGATTCTAAAGACAAACAACAAAGCATTCTATAGCTAAGTCAAAAATCTCAATGGCAACACTCATATCTGCTCTGAGTTACAGCACAATGGCACTAAATATACAGAACCAACTGATATTGCCAACATCCTGGCGGATAGGTTCAGTGCTAACTTTACCCCTCTCTCATCCCCTAAAGGGCCCATCTCTATACTGGAAGAATTCAAAATACCTGTAATCACGGCTGCACAGGTAAAAAACACACTCTCCAAAGCCAAGAACACAGCATCCATAGAACCAGACAACATCCCAAGCTGCGTTCTACATGAACTACAGAACGAGCTGGCACCCCACCTAAGTACTATGTTCAATCATAGCCTCACCTCAGGCTTTGTGCCCACTGAATGGCGCACAGCAACAGTTATCCCACTCCACAAAGGGGGAGCCACCACGGACCCCGGGAACTACCGACCCATTAGCCTGACGAGCCTGGTCTGCAAGGCTATGGAGCGTATCATCATGAACTTATAAACAATGACATTGGTAATCTCCAAACTCTGGACCCTACCCAGTTTGGGTTTGTAAAAGGCAGAACATGTCTCCTAAACCTGATAGACTTCTTCGAAGCTGTCACCAAAGCTGTAGATGAGGGTAAGGTGGTACACAAAGCCTATCTAGATCTTGCTAAGGCTTTCGACACCATCCCCCACTCTGGAATTATTGACAAACTCACTAAACTAGGTATAAATCCCTATGTCACAAGATGGGTTGCCAACTGGCTCACTGACCAAACACACACTGTGAAAGTAGCAGACTCAAAATCCAACTTCAGACTAGTGACAAGTGGAGTACCGCATGGTTCAGCCCTAGGTCCTCTCCTGTTTATCTACTTATCTGAAGTACAGGCTAACACAGAAAGTATTTGGCTAACAAAGTTCGCAGATGACTACAAACTAGGAGCCATAATCAATTCTCCTAACGATGTGGGCATCCTACAAAAGGGCCTCACTGAGACAGATGCCTGGTGTCAAAGCCATAGCCTCAAGCTCAATGCCAGAAAGTGTTGTCATCCCTTTTGGTAAAAACTCTGTACCCATGAACTATCACATAGGCGGTAGTCTACTTAACACCGAAAGTGTGATAAGAGACCTTGGGACACAGGTGGACAGTAGTCTCTCCTTTGATAATCACATCGCCACAGTAGTCAGGAAATCCTTCTACATGGCACACCTCATCACAAAAGGTTTCTCATCCAGGAAAAAAGAGGTCATTCTTCCCCTCTACTCATCACTCATTAGACCCATTTTAGAGTACAACGCCCCTTTTGGTATGTACCTCATAAGACATCTACAACAACTGAAAAGGCCACAGAAATACCTCACAAAGAGGATTACTGGCCTCAAACAGATGCCCTACGCTGACCATCTTAAAAAACTCCAGCTTTACTCTGTCGCACATCGCTTACTCAGAGGCGATCTCTGCCTAACATACAAAGCTATGTCAAACCCAGAGCTGTTGGACACGCTCCACGTAAAGAAATCCCAGTCCCTCCAAGCTACACGCTCTAGGAACCTAAACCTTGTCACCACAATAAACAGAACATGCTGGAGGGATAGATTCCTGTCTCAGAGACTTCCCATACTCTGGAACAAAAGTACAGTTTTGTACCTACCATAAATGTAGATGTTCGAAGATCCACATTGCTGCAGTCCTTACACTAGGGTAGTCCGCTGTCCTCGGTTGGCCCAACTATCAAAGTATAAGGCTGACGTCGGTCAAGGCGCATTTGACTAACATCAGGACGTCAGGGTACAAATGCGCATGACCAACGTCATATCCTCAGTCTTTTCTTGCCCCAGATGTCAGAAGACCCTAGAAAGAAAGGTCAAAACCAAAAGACAGCAAACAACCCACCAACCTAGCACTAAAAATATGTACAAAATATACAATATACACCATATTTACAACCCAACCCACACAACCACCTCTAACTACAGAGGGAAGGAGGGAGGTAGTGGAATGCAGCAATGTGGATCTTGAACATCTACATTTATGGTAGGTACAAAACTGTACTATGTTCTTCATCTCACATTGCTGCAGTCCTTACACTTGGGTAGAATCCCAAAGCAGAGGTAAGGGAGGATGGCCAAACTATAAGGAAGCAGGAGCTGCCAAAATGCCCTGCAAAACAGCAGTGGCAAAACCAGCCCTAGATTTAGAATAAAGTGGTAGGTGATAATGCCTAGAGAAAGTATGCACTGAACTCCAAGTAGCTGCCTCCAAAATATCCTTAGTTGCCACCCCCTCAAAAGCTGTCAAGTGGCAGTAGCCCTAGTGGAATGAGGCCTAATCCCAGCTGGAATCTCCTTACCATGATGGGAATAACAGAAAGCAATGCAAAACCCAATCCACTTAGAAATAGTTTGTTTTGACACAGGCTTGCCCTGAGAACTCAAAGCAAAAGAAACAAATAACTGCTGAGACTGCCTGAACCCTTTAGTTCTGTCCAAATAATATCGCAACTGCCTGTGTACATCTAAAGTGTGCAAAATCTTTTCCCCTTTATCTTGGGGATTTGCATAAAAGGTAGGTAAATGAATAGTTTGGTTTAAAGCCACACTAGAAACCACTTTAGGCATAAAGGAAGGATTAGTACGTAAAGATACCCTATCCTTATGGAAAATTAAGAAAGGCTCAACCGCCATAAGGGCCTGCAACTCAGAAACCCTTCTTGCAGAGGTAATGGCCAACAAAAAAGCAGTCTTCCATGATAAATATTTCAACTCGGTAGTAGCTGCAGGCTCAAAAGGTTGTAGAGTGTGTTTCTCCAACACAAAATTGAGATCCCAAGCAGGAGTAGGAGCTCTCGTGGGGTCTTATATTCTTTGCCCTCTAAGAAATTGCTTGAACAAAGGATGAGAAAACAATGGTGGGTCACAATCATAGTGAGCCGAAATTGCTGCAGCATGAACCTTAATAGAAGAGAAGGACAAACCTTTGTCCAGTAACTCAGTAAGATATTGAACAGCCACACTTAAATTAGGCTCAGAAACATCAAAATCCTTTGCTGCACTCCAAAATAAAAATCTCTTCCATTTATCTGCGTACACTTTCCTTGTACTAGGCCTTCTAGCTTCCAAAATAACATTCAAAACTTGCTGTGGAAGTTGAGACCCACTATGGTTCAAAACAGAATATGCCAGGCTGTTAGATGAAGAGAGTGAAGCTTGACATTGAGCAAATGACTGTCCTCCTGAGACAACAGGTGTGGAATCGAAGGTAAGGGCCATGGAGGCTCCCGTACCAGGCTTCTCAGTAATGGGTACCAATGCTGTCGAGGCCAATCTGGAGCTATCAAAATCATCCTTGGCTTGTCCTGTCTGGCCTTTAGTAGTACCTTTGGGAGGAGAGGCAGAGGTGGAAAGGCATACACATGAAGATTGCTCCAATTGAAAGAGAGAGCATCCACTTTCCAAGCTGTGGGATGAAACCTTTTCGTGCAAAACTTTGGCAGCTGGTGGTTTAGTGGAGAAGCGAACAGATCTATGTCTGGAGTTCCCCAGGACACTGTCAATTTCTGAAATACATGAGGATCCAATTTCCACTCGTGGGGATCCATAAGTCGTCTGCTCAACACATCTGCTAAGGAGTTCTGTGCTCCCGGCAGAAACCTTGCCTGGAGATTTAGCTGTAAACTGAGAGCAGTCTCCCACAAAATCATTGCTTGCCTGCATAGAGGATAAGAATGTGTTCCCCTTGCTTGTTGATGTACCACATGACAGTTGTGTTGTCTGTTAGAATCAACACCTGCCCTGGAAGAAGTAAATCCTTGAAAGCTATTAATGCAAACTGGACTGCTAACATCTCCTTCAGGTTGATATGTAGCTGTTGTAGTCTGGCAGGCCACTTGTCTTGTATCCACTTTCCATTCAGATGAGCTCCCCAAGCTTTGTCTGAGGCATCTGTCGTTAGAATCTGACTCGCCTCTGGCCGGGTCACAGAGAGTCCCTTGTTTAGGTGACATTCCTGAGCCCACCACAACAACTCCTTTTGAATGCAAGGTATTATTTGAATGACAGTGTCAAAATCCTGGCAGTGCTGTGTCCATACATTTTTGAGATACCATTGTAACTTCCTCATATGCAGTTTGGCATTGGGAAGCACCAGAATACAAGATGCCATGAACCCCAAGGCTTGAAGGACTGTCCTTGCAGTCAGCCTGGACTGATGAGACAATTGATGAAAGTAAAGGGAAAGATTCTTTTGTTTGTCCGGGGTCACAAAGGCCATCTGGGATGCTGTATTCAGTCTTACACCCAGAAAGCACATGTCCTGAGAGGGTACTAGACTGGACTTTATTTCGTTCACAGAATACCCCAGGCATCTTAGCACTGCTATCACATATTCCAAATGATGAAGAAGCTCGTCCCTTCCTTGAGCCAGAATCAGGCAATCGTCCAAATAAGGATAGATCTGTATTCCTTTTAGCCTGAGGAAAGCTATCACTGGAGCCAGAACTTTCGTGAACACTCTGGGCGCAGTAGATAAGCCAAAGGGCAATGCAGAGAGCTGATAATGAGAAATCCCAGCCCGAAAACGCAGATACTTCCTGCAACTCATTCTGATAGGAACATGAAGGTAAGCCTCCTTGAGATCCAAAGTTACCATCCAATGATCTTTGCCCAGCAGAGGTAAGAGCTGTTGTAACGTCAACATTTTGAACTTGGGAATGTCCAGATAAGTGTTGAGGGTAGATAAATCCAAAATTGGTCTCCACGTGTTCCCTTTCTTTGGTACTAGGAACAGGCGAGAATAAAATCCTAGGCCCACTTCTGGCATAGGGACCGGCTGTTCTATTTGAAGTAACAGAGAAATTTGTTTGTGAGCCTCTATTCTTTGCTGAGGAGGAACGTCTGGCATGCCTGTGAAAGGAGGCAAGGTATGGAAATAAAACCTGTAACCGTGGTGTATGATATCCAATACCCATCTGTCTTGGGTAATTAAACTCCAATTTTCCTTGAAGAGTGCCAACCTTCCTCCCAAAGGTGCTGCCAGTCGTGAAGGCTCTGGCAGCTGAAAAGGTAAGTCATTGGGCCTGTTTACGAAGGACTGACCCCTGCCCTCACCCGAAGACTGTGCAGGCGAACTCCCTGTTCTAGGCCTGAAAGAGCCCTGAGCTCTGCCCCTACCACGTCTAGACCTACCCCTAGACTGGGAATCATAAGAAGGATACGTCCACCCCTTGGTAGGCCAATTTCTACTAAACTTGAGGCTGAACCTGCAAAAAATCTTTAACAGCCTGCATAGACTTAGCCTTGTCTTCCATTTTCTTTAAGACTGCCTCAACAGGAGAACCAAACAACACATCAGATTGCAAAGGAGCATCTAAAATCCTTGTCTTAACATGGTCAGATAAATTCTGATCCCTCAGCCAGGCGTGCCTGCGAAGAACTGACCCAGTGGCAGCCACCCTAGACGAGGCCTGTACAGCATCAAAACCACATTGCAAAGAATGCTTACCCACCTGTTCAGAAACATGCACTAAATCTCGTAACTCTTTACACTCAATACCTTCCGCCAGAGCATCTACCTTAGACTTCAATTGTGAAAGGAGATAGTTTTGGTATTTCAACATGTGAAACTGGCAATTCAAGGCCCTCATAGCTAGGGTGGAGGAAGTATAAACTTTCTTTCCCCATCTATCCAAAGCCCTGGCCTCTTTATCCTGAGGAACCGGATTTTTGACAACAGAAGCCTTAACACCTTTAGGCCCCTGACTAACAGTTTCTGGGTCTGCCCTAGGACTCTTAAAAGATAATTATGAGCTTCAGGCACCCTGTAATACCTATCCGGTTTAACAGGAGCAGGAGGCAAAGAATCAGGATTAAGAGAAGCCTCTGCAAAACATCTTCCACCACATCCAGAACAGGAGGTATAGCCAAAGGCCTATGTTGGGGTAAAAACAAAATTCCCTAAGCCTTTTCCTGGAATCAGAGAAGTCCTGACCTTCCCACTTAAAATGCTCCCTCATGGAATGAAGAGTCTCTGAAAAAGAAAAATCCTCAGGAGGAGAAGCAGAAGGAGTAGAATCATCCACATCAGAATCAGAATAAGGAGAATACTCCTGCAAGTCTTCAGCCGAAGACTCTGAAACATCCGAAGCCTGCTCAAAACTCCCTAGCTCAGGTTCCACCCTAGGTCTCTTATCAGGAGGGGGCATAGAACCTCTAATCAAGGTAATCAAATCTTCTGCCATTTTAAGCATATGCTTCTTGGGCACAGTTCCCGAAGTACTAGGGGTGACACCAACTGAAGCTAAACCTGGCCTGCCTCTGGGGGAAGCCTTGGAAACAGAAGGAGAGGGCCTAACCACCCTAGGAAGGGAGGGGAGTACAGTAACCTGAGAAGCCCCTTCGGCCTGACCTGCCTCCTGAGAGGCCACATCCTGCAATAACAAAGTCTCTCCCTGGGACTCCAAAGAAACCTCCGGCGGAACCACCGGCTCCACTGACACCTCTGAAGAACCGGCGTCCGGAACGGACGGTTCTTCTAGCCTAGGCTTAGCAGCTTTGTCCTTGCGCTTCTTCGAAGAAGCGGGCGTCGGAGCATCCGATGGCATTCTATAATTACACCGCTTCCCGAAGACTAACCTGGCACAATCTAACCTTCTCTTTATAGTGCGCTTATTGAATCTAGCACAAGAGCGACACCCAACAATGTCGTGCTCAGGCCCTAAACAAGGAATACACAAAGTATGATAATCTCTATGCGGTATCTGTTTCCCACAAGAAATACAGTTATTCACTTTTTCTGACATCCGGTAAACCACTGAGGCAAGAAAAAACTAAAATATTCCCCAACGGGGTACTTAGCCAACTTTGACTCGGTCTGAAACTCCGAATTCGAAAAATTTCAAAACGCCAACCGGCACTTGCAACGCTGCTTCTGCATCGGACCATGCGGCAAAAAAGACTGAGGATATGACGTCGGTCATGCGCATTTGTACCCAGACGTCCTGATGTCAGTCAAATGCGCCTTGACCGACGTCAGCCTTATACTTTGATAGTCGGGCCGACCAAGGACAGCGGACTACCCTAGTGTAAGGACTGCAGCAATGTGAGATGAAGAACATCTACCTATCTGTGTGTGTGTGTGTGTGTGTGTGTGTGTGTGTGTGTGTGTGTGTGTGTGTATATATATATATATATATATATATATATATATATATATATATATATATATATATATATAAGTAACACTGATAAAAACCTCAAAAATGTATTGTGTTGGTCTGTCTTTCCTGCTGAAAGTAAGTAAAATTAAAGTGCTGAGTGCAGGTTTTAGGCCCTTACATTCAACTTACTTGTGGTGTGGTTCTGCCCGCTCTGCTCGGGCTCGCTTCACTCATATCCCACCCCCAAATCCCAACCACCCCAAGTATCCCCAAATTTATACTTTCACCTCATTGTCTGGTCACTCCCACAGCCCCCTCCCACCACCATAACTTGCCCTCTCACACTTTCACTCTTCCCGCCTTGTCACCAATTTTCCCCTTTTCCTAGCCCACCTTGAGCTGCCTTCTTCTGTTGATTGCCTTAACTCTTTCACTCACTAGCACACCTACTATCTCCTCACATACTCACTATTTCCACCCTCGAGACTGTTCCTTCCTCACACTGCTTATTTCTAGCCACCACCCTTCCCTAATATATTTCTTTATATTTTTTTCCCTATAACTCTTCCCCTCTTTTTCCATCACACAAAGCTATCCTTACTGGCATTTCTCCCACTTCTAATCTTACAAGACCTTAAGCACTCCTTACCACACTGAGCTCCATATCTTCCCCTTTCCCCCCACATTTCCCTTTCCCAGACCTATTCCAACATATAACCAAGCTCAACTGACTACTGCCCCCTCTCTTTTCTGTCTCTCTCTCCCTTTCAATGTCTTAAATTTAAAATCATGGCCTACCCCATTCTTACTCCTAAGCCCAAACTCAAGTACTCCATTCCCCTTACTTACCACCCTCACCTTTTCCATCTTGTCTTTGCTATTCTGGTTTCTGGTGACATCCATCCTAATCCTGGTCTCTCCTATCCACCTCCACCTTCAGCTTGCTGTCCCCCCAAAAACATCCTCAAATATCTCAAGCCTCAAACATCTCTCTCTCTGCAATGAACCTCCAAAGCCTAAACAACAAAAAGTCCGAACTTCACGCATGGTTGGCCCAACACAAACCACACATCTTGGCCCTATCAGAAACCTGGCTAAAACCTATCAATTCCTCTAAATTTCTCCCACCTCAATACAATTTCTATAGGTCTGATAGGACACCCAAAAAAGGTGGTGGGGTGGCTATCTTGTACTCTGTCTCACTGACGCTATCACCTATAGACATTACCAATGCTGAACTACTGCTGCTAGACTGCCACATCAATAACTATAGGAAGTTTGCTATTGCCTCTATATCACCCCATGTAAAAACATCCCTATCCTTGAACATGTACTCTCCTGGATAAACACCTCTATCCCCTATGAAACCAGCATTCTTGGAGCTGTTAATATAGACTGGAACTCCCTTACTGGTAACTCACCCCAACATTTCATAAACCTGTATGGATTCTCACAAGTGATCACTACCCCTACCCACTATAGTAAAAACGCTACTGGTTCCACAACTGACCATCTTGACAAACTCTCCAAACAACTACTGTAAACCTTCTACCTTCTCTGACTCTATTAGTGACCATTCTCCCATCTTTATCTGAAGGCACTCTCCTCATCTCTCTACGCCCCATCTCAACAGAGATTGTAGGAAACTGACTAACTTTTCCCTGAAACCTTTAACTATAGACTCTGTCACCAACTGGTCCTTCCTAAAAACTCTCCCGCTCAATAATGTTGTTACTAAATTCAACCACATTTTCCTTGATGTCCTAAACTCTCTTAGCCCAACTTGCAAAATGAGAATCAAATCTAATTTTCCACCCTGGCACTCCAAAGCTACTCATGCTTTGATGTATGAAAGAGATGCTCTATGGAATAAATGGCAAATCACTAAAACTCCCACCTTTCTCCAAGGTTATAAGCAACTCAGAAATTGTGTAAAAAATTATTTTGGATGAACACCAATATTTCATTAATTTTCAAAGCTCTCACCCAGATGACCCCAAAAATTCTGAAGTACTATCAACTCCCTGCTCCACACTGACTCTAACACCATCACTAACCCTTTCTCCAATCACTCTACCTCTGAAACTGCAGACTTACTCAACAAACAATTCACAGACAGCATCTCTAAACTCCTGCCTTCTGGTAACTCTGCTCATCCTAACTCTTCTGTGTCACCCTCACCTCCCCCTTAACCTTTATGCTCCTCTGTCTCTCAGCCTTTAACCTTGCAACCTGTTTCTACAAAATATATAAAATCCCTGCTTCTTAAATTAAAACCATGCTTTCCATCCACTGATAAACTCCCCCCTCAATTTCTGAAAATTGCTGCTGACTCTACTGCATATCCTGTATCTATCTTAATCAACTGCTCCATTCAGGAATCTACTGTACCGGAAATATGGAAATCCTTCTATACCACTCCTCTGCACAAAGGTGGCAACTCTGTTGAACCCTCTAACTATAGACCAATCGCTATTCTCTCAGCACTCCTTGAAAAATGTATACATACTCAACTACTAACCTCTCATTTTATTTATTTTTTATTTTATTTTATATTTGTTAACCGGGATAGTCCAGCTGGATATACGTCCATTTTCAGTGGAGGACCGGGGAGAAAAGCTCCAAAGAGACAACATACAGACAAACTTGGGTACATATTTCATCTAGATCCATAAGGGTATCTAGTTATTGACACTTATAGGTATAAACTACAGATACTTATAGGTATAAACAAAATTCAACAAAAATCTCCTTACCACCTCGTAACATGGTTTCTGCACTAAACACAGTACCTCGACTACCACACTATCCTTTCCTCAAAAGGTTGCAGAAGCTAGGGACAACAACCTCCTCGTCTCCTGTCTATTGCTTAATTTATCGAAAGCCTTGACACTGTCTCATCCCATCCTTCTTACCAAACTCGCAGACCTAAACTTCTCTCCTTCTACTCTTGGCTGGTTCTAATCCTACCTTACTGGCAAAAAACAAGATGGCAGCAGGCTGTTTCACTCTTGCTTGCTGTTCAAATACGAGTATCTCAAGGCTCCATACTTGGACTGCTCCTTTTCAACATTTTTACCAACAACCTACATTCATCCTGCAGTCTCTCATCTGTAATATAATATGCAAACGATTATAATCTCTTATCTATCTCCAATACTATCTCTGAATTACACACAGTAACACAGAATTTCTTTATTTCTGGTGAAAATGGTTAAGAAACAATTAACTAATCCTTAACCCTAAGAAAACTCAACTCCTTCTCTTCCTACCTCAGTAACTTTCTCACCTTAAATCCACCTTTTGTCTTTCCCCCCTAGATGGTACCACCATCCTCCCTGCCTAACACAGCAAACTCCTTGGGGTAATAACTGATGGCCAACTAAAATTTGACTTGCACATACAACAGACATCATGCGCAGGCATTTATCTTACCTAGTCTTCTATACGCTTAACCCATTCCTTACCCATCTCCAAACTACCTCAATGCAGAAACTGGAACAAACATACAACAAACTTGCCAGATTTATTTTAAACCAACCACCCTCTTCACATTACTGCATCTCACTAAACAAAATCAGTGGCTGGAATTTCTGCAACTTTTCCTACAATCGCAACTCCACACTACTTTTTCCATACTCAACAACCCCTCTGCCTGCCCTGCTCTTGCCTCCCATGTTACTTTTATACTCTCCCCGCTGGCCTAGCTACTCATCAGCATCTTCTTTCATTTATAAACCTAAAAGGAATATTGGCAAACTACTTTACAAACACTCTGTCTCACTAAATCAGAACAAACTCCCTCTACATATTAGAGCCAAACTTTACTTTCCCTGTTTTAAAAAGGAGCTTAAATCCCACGTACTAAGCTTAAAATTAGGCTGCTGCCTTCACCACACAAAGTCTTAGTCTGTCCTACTGTATAACTTGCTGCATCTCCTAACTTTCTCTTAGTAACTTCCATTTAAACTAACCTCCTAAACCCTCACTGTTAATACTACAGCGCCATTCCTTCTCTTCCCCCACCCATTCTCCACACTATTTATCTTTTTTCCCCACTTCCTATCAACGTCTATACATTGCCCTTCTTTTGAAAGACTACCTTTTCTTTTTACTCTCATATGTAGGAAATTTTATACCACTGCTACCAGTGCAGCCCTTAATGTTCATAATTTTATTCTTTTGTTATTCTCTTTATAATTAATTTTGTATTTGCATTGTTTTTAATAGTCTTTTTC
>NC_056741.1:1671215857-1671280457 GCF_019279795.1 Protopterus annectens | reverse complement strand
CAGGCACGAAGGATCAGCTAACTCCTTCTTGGTGGCCGCAGCCACCACCATAGCATCAACAGAGACGCCTTGGTTAAAAATTCTTTGTCCTTAGGGGCAGTGATGAATTTTGATGGTCTCCTGGGGTGGGTTCCACTGAATCAGGAGCCGCCCAGGCCTTCTTTGCCACCACTTGCATAAGGGGTCAAAGGGAGGGACACCCAGGAGGTGGAAGGGCGAGAGCCAAACGCCTCAAGATACACTGATTCATCCTCTGAAGGGTTGAGGGCTGGCCAATTCCCCTCTGTTTTAAGATTTCGAGGATGTCTGCAAAGGAGACATCTTCAGAGGGAACGAGGGAACCTTCAGAATCCTCTAAATCAGTGTCAGAGGTGACAGACTCAGGGAAATCAATGTGCTTCCTCTTGCGCTGCCTCTTCCTAGGGGCTCTCCTACGGTCAGGAGGCCTCGAAGAGGAGGAAATCCCACTGGGGAAATTTGAGGAGCTGGCTCTCTACGGTCGGGGATGAGAGAGTGAGCAGAAATCACTGGAGGCACCGTGGAGGGAGGAGCAGAAGGAGCCGACTGTGGAGTTGAACCTGGTTCTAACACGCTCCTCATGACCTCGAAGGCACCCCTGTCAGGCAGAGCCGGAGGTCTCCACTCCGAAAAGCTGAAAACCTCCCCCGGCACCGACAGTGATGGCTCCGAGGCCGATGTCGGAGCCGAACTCACCAGCGCCGAAGCACCGAGAGGGAGAGCAGGGTCGGACAAGGGTCCGATGCCACTTGCCCCCTCGGAGCCGACAAGGGAAGTCCGACGCCGAGATTCTTCCAAGGAAGACATCGGAGCAGACGACGGCACCAAAGACTAAGGTATCAGTTCCGACGCCACCACAGTCTCGGGTCCGAGTCGCCCCGGCTCCGAACTCAAAAGAGTCAGAGGAGGAACATTTTGAGTAATGGGAATAGTCCTCGACTGTTGAGTCGGACTTTGAAGCATCTGGGCTAGTGCCGCGGACTTCAGAAGTCGACTCACTACTCTCTGAAGGTCATGATCCGATAGTCTGGAAGACCTAGAGGAGTGAGATCTATGGCTCCGTTCAGACAGCAAAGGTGATGCTGGAGCCAAATGAACGAAGCCGATAGATGGAGATCGGTACCTTTTTCTAGATGTCGGTTCCGACAACTTGATCGGAGCCGTCTCAGTTATGTCTTCCTCGGCTCCGGCCGGAGCCGAGGAAATAGTAGGGGCATGTGTTCGAGATTCATCGGCTCCGGCCAGAGCCGATGTTCAAACAGCCTTAGGACCCCCAGAAGACGGCTCAGATACTGGAGCCGAAGGTCTGGAAGGCTTAGAGGGTTACCCCAAGGATTGAGTTGAGGGACCCTCAGGCTTCGATAAGCCCCTTAGTATAAGTTTATTTTTTCGCTCCTGCAGGACTCTAGGGCTGAAGCCATGGCAAACAGCACATGAGTCCTGCAGGTGCAAAGGCCCCAGGCAGTATACACAAGAAGTGTGACCATCCGTCAGAGACATCTTCTGACAGCACGAGTCACACTTCTTGAAGCCTGAGACCTTCGATTCTTTGGACATGTCCAAGGAAAAGTCCAAGTGCAACCACAAACACACACACACACCGATTACACTTGTAAAATTTTAAAATTAAAAATTAGTAATTAACTTATAAATTAAATCCCTACAAAACACAGTCACTCCAACTACTAAGGAAGGGAGGGACTGGGCCTAAAGCCCAAGGGAATAAAATTAGGAAATTTAGGACGAAACTGGGGAAAAACTAACTATAAAGGGGAGTAAACTATTTAACTTTTAAAACTATGAAGAAAACACTAACTTAAAAGGGGTCTATCTAGTGATACAACTAAATATTTCAACTAACCTGGCGAGCCGGTTGAAAAAGCACCTCGATCGCGTAGCGGCAAACGAGATCTGAGGAGTTACCACCTAGCATTGTGGGATATAGGGGAGCCTCGAGCCGGTGGAACTAGCTCTCGAGCTTTTAGAGTGGCCGAGTCAGAGCCGAGGATCGGCTCCGAACCCATCCAGCAAGAATGAAGGTGAGATAGACAACTTAACATTAAAAAATTTTTAAGTGGAAAGAGAGAAAGGAAAGAGATAAAGGAGTAGCAGAAACTAAGCTGATTGGCCTTCTCAAATGTTCTTCCTGTACTGGGTAGAATGAGGTAATGACACTAGACTGGGAGGAGGGTCCCAGTTCAAATTTACACTAGGGGCGGGCAACTGCAAAGCCACCAACTATAAAAACACTATACCAACACGGAGGGAGGGTGGGAAACAAACTGCAGAAATGTTTCTTACAGCTTAAAAGCAGCAGTGAGCCTTTAAATGAAAGTTTTAAACAGCTAAAGTAGCCTCTAGAAAAAAGAGTTTAACTGCAACAAGTTATCAGAAACAAACAACCCAACAGATGCTTAATAAAAGTGGACAATTTCCAGTTAATATCTCACACACAGTGAAACTAGCTAGAAAAATACACAGTACACAAAGTGCTATAAATAACAAAGAAATAAAGAACAAAATAAACAAAAAACAGGATACTTAATGTTATATATTATAGCTCAGAGTTTCCTCAGTGTCACGAAGTTGCCTATGCACATCAAGGGTATGTAAAAGATATTCCCCCTCTATTTGAATGTTGAAGGAAGAAAACCGGCAGGTCAATAGATTGGTAAATTGAAAACCCAGAAATGACCTTGGGCAAAAAGGATGGGTCAGAAAGTACAGTTGTGTACACTTACCATAAATGTACATGTTCGAGTGTATTCACTGTTGCAGTCATTACATTTTGGTAATCTGCTGGCAGGTTGCCCTCAGTCGGCCTGAATTCCAAAGTCTTGGGTCCTGCGTCGGTTGCTGTCTCTTCTTCCATGACGTCAGGTCGTCAGGGGTATAAAATATGCAGCAGACGCCATTTTCTTTAGTTTTTCTTGCCCCCGATAAAAGGTAGCAAAAAAAAAAAAAATATATATATATATATATATATATATATATATATATATATATATATAATATATATATATAAGCATCAATATAAACTTTACCTTCATCTACAAGCAAATACACCACATAGGTTGTAGAAGATAGAGAAGGAAAGATAAACTACAGAATGACAGGGGGGTCGGGAGGGTAACCTGGACTGCAGCAGTGAATACACTTGAACATCTACATTTATGGTAAGTGTACACAACTGTACTCTGTTCTTCGTATTTCACTGTTGCAGTCATTACATTTGGGTATAATCCCAAAGCTATGGTTGGGAGGCTGGAGCTAAACAGCATTAGGAGCAGCTATCAGGCCCTGAAGAACTGCAGTGGCAAAGCCTGCCCTGGATTTGGAGTAGAGAGGCAAATGATAATGCTTTGTAAAGGTGTGAACAGAACTCCAAGTAGCAGCCTCTAGAATGTCTTTGGTTGGTACTCCCCTGAGAAAGGCTGCTGAAGTAGCTGCAGCTCTGGTGGAATGAGACCTAATGCCCTTGGGCATAGGTTTACCATGGTGTAAATAGTAGAAACGGCTGCACTGGCTTATCCACTTTAAAATTGTCTGCTTTGAAATAGCCTTGCCTTCTGATCCTGCAGCATATGTCACTAGTAATTGCTCACTTTCTCTTAGAGCTTTAGTCCTGCTAAAGTAGAATCATAGCTGTCTGTGTATGTCCAAGTAATGCAGAATTCGCTCCCCCTTGTTCTGCGGATTTGGATAAAAGGTTGGCAAATGAATTGTTTGGTTAAGAGCCACACTGGAAACCACCTTAGGCATAAAAGTAGGCTTTGTCCTCAGACACCCTGTCTGGGTAAAATATGATAAAAGGCTGTACAGCCATGAAAGCCTGTAGCTCTGAAACTCTTCTTGCTGAAGTAATCACTAGTAGCAGAGCTGTTTTCCATGATAAGAACTTTATATCAGAGGTAGCAGCTGGTTCAAATGGAGGCAGGGTGAGCTTTTCCAACACATAATTGAGGTCCCGTGCAGGCAATGGTGATCTTCTAGGGGGCCTTAAATATTTGGCTCCTCTAAGATACCGCTTTAGTAAAGGATGAGAAAAGATTGCTGGCTCTGTACTGTAATAAGCCGAAATGGCACAGGCGTGGATTTTAATTGAGGAGAAAGACAGGCCTTTGTCAAGCATCTCAGTTAAGTTTTGCAATATCTGAGGAATATTTGGTTCTGCTGCATCAGTTCCTTGTGCTTGATTGCAAGCACAGAATCTCTTCCATTTGTCAGCATAAGATTTTCTAGTACTAGGCCTTCTAGCCTCCAAAATGACATCCATCACAGCTTTACTGAGAGGTGTTGCTTGTATGAGTACATGATCAGCCATGCTGCCAGCTTCAGGGTCTGTAGTTGATTGTGCAGGATCTGATTGTTTTGCTGGGACAGTAGTTGTGGTCTTTGAGGCAAGGTCCAAGCTGGGTATTGAGACAAGTTCCTTAGGATTGGGTACCAGTATTGGCGGGGACAGTCCGGGGCAATTAGTATCATCTTTGGTTACTCTTGTCTGACTTTTAGGAGGACCTTGGGGAGAAGAGGCAGAGGAGGAAAGGCATAAACTGATAGGTTTTTTCAACTAAAGGATAGGGCGTCCACTTTCCATGCTTGTCTGTCATAAGTCCTTGTGCAGAATCTTTTCAATTGGTAATTTTGAGTTGAGGCAAATTGATCTATGTTTGGGCTCCCCCATTTCTCTGTTATCATGCTGAAGACTTGTGGATCCACTCATGAGGATCCATAAGGATTCTGCTTAAATTGTCTGACAGAGTGTTTTGTTTTCCTGGCAGGAACTGAGCTTGAAAATGTATTTGGTAGGTCAAAGCTGTGTTCCACAGTGCCATGGCTAATCTGCAAAGAGGGTATGAGTGTGTGCCCCCTTGCTTGTTTATATACCACATGACTGTGGTGTTGTCCGTCTTTATCAGTAGTTGTCCTGGATGAAGTAAGTCCTTGAAGGCTGTTAGGGCATTTTGAACAGCTAGCATCTCTTTCTGGTTGATATGTAGATGCATTTGTTTTGTTGCCCATATGCCCTGAATGCATCTTCCTGCCATGTGGGCCCTCCAGGCATAATCTGATGCGTCTGTTGTTGAGGTTTGGCTGGCAGGGGGTAGAGTGAAGGGCCGTCCCATGTTTTGGTGACATGCCTTTGCCCACCATAGAAACTTCTGTTGCAGGCAGGGAATGAGAGTTATCATTGTTTCCAGACTGTGAGAATGTTGACTCCATAAACTTTTTAGGTACCACTGAAGTTTCCTCATATGCAGTCTTGCATATGGAATCAGTAGAATGCAGGATACCATGAAGCCCAGGGCCTGCAGAATGTGTCTTGCAGAAGACTGGGTTTTTGTTGCCATCAGTTTGAAGTAAGTAGTCAGTTGCCTTTGCTTGTCTGGCGTGAGGTAATCCATCTGGGCAGTTGCATTCAAGCTTGCACCCAGGAATGTGATCTTTTGAGAGGGTACCACTTGTGATTTCTTTTCATTTACTGTGTACCCTAGGCATGTTAGAAGCCTTTTCACAAACGCCAGGTGTCGAAGAAGACTGTCCTTGTTCTCTGTTTGAATGAGACAGTCATCTAAGTAAGGATATATTTGTATACTTCTTTGTCTGCAAAATGCAATTACTGGTGCCAGGCACTTTGTAAAGACCCTGGGTGCAGTAGATAAGCCAAAGGGCAGTGCAGAGAATTGGTAATGCATTAAGCCAGCCTTGAATTTGAGGTATCTTCTGCACAATTGTCTTAATGGGACATGCAGGTATGCCTCTTTTAGGTCTAAAGTCACCAGCCAAGCATTCTTGTCCAGCATGGGCAGAAGCTGCTCCCAAGTCAGCATTTTGAATTTTGGAATGTCCAGGTATGTGTTCAAAATCGATAAATCCAGTACTGGCCGCCAGGCCTTGTCCTTTCTGGGTACCAAGAACAGTCTTGAGTAAAAACCTTGTCCTTTTTCCTGTTCTGGTACTGTCTGAATGGCCCCCATATCCATGAGGGACATAACCTGTTTCTGTACCTCTGCCCATTGATTTTTTTGGCAGATCTGGCCAACCATTTGCCATTGGCAGAGTGTGGAAATGGAATCTGTATCCCTGTGATACGATGTTTAGTACCCACTTGTCCTGGGTTATTAACTGCCAATTTTGAGCAAAAAATGCTAATTTTCCCCCTATGGGTGCTGCCAAAAGATAAGTGCTTGATGTAGGCAGAGGGAAGTCATTGGAATTGCTTTCCGTAGGTTTGTGCATTACCTCCTCCAGATTTGGAGGTGGAAGTGCCCATTGCTTTGACCTGTATGAATCTTGCACCTGGTATCTGGAACTCTTAGGGCATCTGGATTTGTCCCTTTGAGCTCTGTCTGACACAGGAAAGGACCAATTTCTTGTAGGTCAGTGTCTACTGAATCTTGGTGGCTGCCAGTCTAACAAGTTTGCATAAACTTAGCTTTGTCTTCCATTTTCTTTAAAACCTCTTCTGCCTTAATACCAAACAGAAAATCATGCTGTAAAGGTGCATCTAGCAATTTAGCTTTAACATGATCAGGCAAATTTTGTTCCTTTAACCAGGCATGCCTCCTAATCACAGATCCAGTAACTGCGGCCCTGCAGGAGGCCTCTAAGGAATCAAAACAACATTGCAAAGTATGCTTTCCAACTTGTTCAGCTGCATGCAATAATTCCTGCAATTCTTTATTTTCTGCACATTCTGAAATCAACATAATTTTCTGTTTCAGCAATCCCATAACATGTTGCCGGTACTTAAGCATATGAAATTGACAGTTTAAGGCCCTGATTGCCAAGGTTGCAGATGTATAAACCTTTTTTCCCCATCTGTCCAGTGCCCTTGAATCTCTGTCAGAGGGGGTAGGATTTTTTTGCTGTTGAGGCCTTAACTCCCTTTGGACCCTGTGAAATAGTTTCAGGATCCACAACAGGGTTTCTAAATAAAAATTTCTGAGAGTCAGGGACCCCGTAATATCTGTCAGGCTTACTGGGAGCCGGAGGTAAGGAGTCAGGGGTCAAGCTTGACTCCGAAAACACATCATCCACAATGTCTAAGACAGGGGAAATGGCTAAAGGACTGTGCTGAGGGAGAAGAAGGAAACCCCTGAGCCTCTTTTTTGATTCTGAGAAGTCTTAACTCTCTCCCATTGAAAATGCTCCCTCAAAGTATGCAAGGTTTCTCCAAATTAATAATCCTCAGGAGGAGATGCAGATGGAATAGACTCCTCAGCATCAGAATCCTCATAGGAAGGTATAAATTCCTGATCAGAAGAGGAATCAGAAGAAATAGAAACCTGATCTGAAGATTCATAATCAGTGCCTTGCCTAGGCCTCTTATCTGGAGGGGGATGGGTACTCCTGATCAAGGTAATAAGGTCTTCAGCCATTTTGATCATCCGTTTTTTAGGCATAGATGCCTGTGCACGTGGCTCATGTGTCATTTTTTTAGTTTTAGAAGTTGCTTTTGACTTTGGTTTTGCAGCGGTCATCGGTTTGATATAGAAATGTTGAGGTCTGAATACACCATCAGAAGCCGGTGCCTGCTCAGTGGCTCTGGACCCATCCAAGGGAGATACATCCGTCGGTCCAATACCTAGAGTATCTTGCGGCATGCCGGACTCCACATGGGTGTCGGTAGAAGCCTGTGACTCGAAGGTAGCGGGTATCAGGGGCTGCAAAAGCATCTCACTGAGTACCGGCGAACCGGCGACTGGCGTAGGAGAAGCTTCGTCGTCGGTTTTGGATCTCGACTGCCTTTCTCTGTCCTTTTCTATGCGTTTTTTATGTACTCCGGTAGTTGGACTGCTATCCAATGACATTTCTGGGTAGTTAAATCTGTTTCCAAAATACTTTGATGCAAAAATATACCGACGCTTAATAGTGTGTTGGTTAAATCTAGCACAAAACCGACAGCCAGGCAACGTTGTGATCAGGGCCTAGGCAAGGAATACAGTATAAATGGAAGTCCTTATGAGGTATTTACTTCCCACAAGTAATACAATTATTAATTTTTTCCGACATCGGTAAAAAGCAAGAAAAATGTTTCCCCAACGGGGTACTTAGACTTCGGTTCTGAAACTCAAACTCGAATATTTCAGTAGTCGGCCGACCGGCACTTGCAAAATGCTTCTGCTTTGGGCACCTCGCGGCAAGAAAGACTAAAGAAAATGGCGTTGGCTGCATGTTTTATACTCCTGACGACCTGCCGTCATGGAAGAAGAGACAACAACCGACGCAGGACCCAAGACTTTGGAATTCAGGCCAACTGAGGGCAACCTGCCAGCAGATTACCCAAATGTAATGACTGCAACAGTGAAACACGAAGAACATTGTAGGGACACTCATACCCTGTGGAAAATCCAGTAAGGTCTCTTGACGCTCAAGGCCTGCAACTCAGATACTTTTCTCACTGAGGTAAGGGCTACTAGAAGTAGAGTCTTCCAAGACAAATTTATATCACATGAATCAGAAGGTTCGAAAGGAGGTCTTGTTAACAACTGAAGCACCAAAGTCAAGTCCCAAGGCTCTATGGGGGCTTGACAGGAAGTTTAACATGTAACACTCCTTTAAAGAAGGTTTTGCACAGACGGTCTGACATAGGTTCATAGGCTATCGGTCCTAAGGCCTATACAAGCCTAGCCATAACAATTTCCTGAATATTTCTTCCCACAATATTTACTTCCCTAGATCCCTGTCTAGCTGGGCAACCGACATGCTCCCTGGGGTGAATTTTCTATCTCCCATCCAATCGTCAAGGTTCCTTTGGAAGAGGGCCAAGGAGGCGCTCTGCTTGACATGTATGGGGAGTCTCTGTGTCAGGAACCTCTCTCTCCACCATGTTTTGTTCATTGTGATGACAATAACATAAGAATTATCAAATCCATTGTGAAAATTTGCAATAGCTGCTAAATGTACAGCAATTGTCGATGCTGAAGATCCTGCATCGAGAAGGAAAGTCAGGTATTGCAGGATCTTCTGAATAAACATAGAGAAAGGGTCTAAGTCATGATCTTTGGCCCATGTAGAGAACCTAGCCCACTTACTAGAATAAATTTTTCTGGTGGAAGGTTTGTGTGAAGCCAGAAGAATCTCACAGACAGGAGATGAAATATCAGGTAGCCTGGCAATCATCAGAAGTGGAGAAACCAAGCTGTGAGCTTGAGGCTGTGAAGACTGGGGTGAATCAGTCCCTGAGGGTGAGATGGCAGACCTTGGGATTGATCCAGGATCCACGGGCTGTGAATCATATGAGGCCATAGGAAAGGGAACCAGACTTGACTGGGCCAATAAGGGGCAATGAAGATCACTTTGCCTCTCAACCTTTGAGCTTTCTGGAGTAATTTTGGGATGAGGGGGAACGAGGGACAGGCATGCGTCAGAGCATCCCTCAGTGACTCCCCCTGAGGGGGTATCAGGGCAAAGTAGCTTCTGCATTTGTTGTTTAGAGGGGAAGCAAGGCCTGCCCCAATGGCGGAAGATCTGAACCGCTATTATAGGACTGATGGACCACTCATGAGGCATCAGGATGTTCCTGCTCAGATTGTCTGCAATAAGGGTGAACTCCTGGGAATGTGCATTGCTATAAGATACCGGTTGAAAGCTATTGCCCAGTGCCAAATTCTCATGGTTTCCCAACACAGGGGGTAAAACCTGGTTCTGCCTTGTTTGTTTATATACCAGACGACTGACATGTTGTCCGACTGAATTGTGGTGGTCCCGGAAGGGAGGGATGTATGGAATGGTTGCAACGCTAACAGAACTGCCCTCAATTCCAGGACATTTATGTGCAAATTGGCCTCCATGAGGGACCAGGTGCCTTGAACCGTCTTTCCCTGGAAATGTCCCCTAGCAGGGAAGCGTCTCACATGGCCCTGTGCTGGAGAAGGCAGAACGGTCGAGACCAAAGATTTGATTCTTGCTTCGTCCACCAAAGCATTTTTTTCTTGCAAAGATTTGTAAGGAGTATGAAATGGTTGTGAGGATGGGTTAAGATAGACTATTATGAAGAAAGGAGCCACTGTACTAGTCTCATGTGCAACCTTACCAGTGGAACTAAGGTAATGGTTGCTGCCATAGATCCCAGTAATTGTAGTACAAGGCGTGCTAGTACAAAAGTCTGTTGAAGGAGGACTTGAATTTGGCTTCTTATGTTTTAAGAGCCTGTGAGGAGGAAGGGAAACTTGGCAGGTTGTCGTGTCCAAGATCGCTTCAATAAATTCCAGTGTGACATTTGAGATTTTTCCTTGTTGATCGTAATCCCTAAGCGAAGAACAAGGCCTTGAGTGTAAGAGATGCTGTGGATGAGAAGATTTCTGGTCGTGGCGGTAAGGAGCCAATCGTCCAGATACGGAAACACCTGTAATCCTTATAGTCGAAGATGAGCTACTACAACTGCCATACATTTGGTGAATACTCTGGGGGGGGGGGGTCGAGAGACCGAATGGCAGTACCCTGAACTGGTAGTGACTGGCTCCCAGCCGGAAGCGGAGAAATCTCCAGGAGTGCTTGTCCATCGTTTTGTGGTAATATGCATCCTGGAGCTCTACAGAGCACATCCAGGTGTCCTTCCCTAGAAAGGGGAGGATGGACTGTACTGTGACCATCCAGAATTTTTGAGATTTTATGTAAGCTGAGATCCAGGACTGGTCTCCAGTCCCCTGTCTTTGTCGGCACTAAAAAGAACCTAGAGTAAAATCAAGATTCTCTCTGGTCTGGTGGGACTGGCTGGATGACTCTTTCTTAGTATCTTTTCAATTTCTAAGGCTGCTACCTCCCTTTGACTGGGTGGAACATCGGGGATTCATTTAACTTGTCTGGGAGTAAGATCGAATGGAATATTGTAGCCTCTGGATGTTATTTTCTGCACTCAGGCATCGGTAGTGATAAGTTGCCAGGCTTGTAGGTGCAGGGAAAAATGACCCCCTACTGCTTCCAAAGGAAAGCAATCAGGCCGCTGTTCAGGAGCGCTGGTAGGGTCAGCTAGAGAAGGAATCTCTAGCACCCTGGCTGCACGGACCCCCTCTCCCCCAAAAGGGGAGTCTTCCAGATGAGTTGCCCCCTCTGCCCCAGGGGGATTGCTTACCACGAGTGTCACGAAAAGATACTTGGGACTTCTTGAACCACAATTTTCCTCCCCTCTGGTTCCTGGAATAGGATGTCTGGGGGGGTGGAAAAACGTATGCCCACAGCAGACAAGGTCTTTCCATCTTTCTCACTTCGTGACAGTGTCTCTTACTGTGGGACCAAAAAGGGAAGATACATCAACAGGCGCATTGATGAAGGAAGATTTAAAGGGGCCTGCGAAATCACACAAACGCATCCAAGCAAGCCGTCTCATGACGGCATCTGATGTGGCTGCTCGAGCTGCCCCCTCGGAGGTGTGAGATATCAAGCACATAGAGGAGTTCGAGATAGATTCCAGGGTAGCCAACTGCAAGGCAACATTGTCATGCACCTCATCAGGCAGTACCCCCACCAATGAGGTAGACATTTCTAAAATTAGGTCTCTTTGGAGGCGAATGAAATGTGCCAGATAGTTCAGCGATCGAATGACAAAGGTCGCTGAAGCATAGGTCCGCTTCCCCAGCCTGTCCCATAGCCCGAGACTCTGAACAGTGGAACTATCTTCTGCCAGTTCCCTCTTGGTGGCCACCGCCATGACCTTGGAATCAACTGCCAACTGTTTGGACCAATTTGGCTGGTCTTCTGGGGTAGACAGAATTTTGTCTGGCCTCCGGGGGACTGGTTCTGCATTGTCTGGGGCCTTCCAGGCATGCTGTACAATCAGTTTTACAAGCTCATCTGCAGGTGGAGTCACCCAGGAAGTAGATGGCCGACCACGGAAAGCCTGCAAGAACACAGACTCCTCCGAAGGGTTAGAAGACTTTCAGTCTCCTCTCTGCTTGAGGATCTCAAGAATGTCTCCAAATGAGACGTCTTCCAGGGGAGACTGCGTGGGGACCCTTCTCCCTCATCGCAATCGGTGTCCTCAGTGATAGATTCCTCAGGGGAATCAAGGTGGCTCCTCTTGCACCATTTCTTCCGGGGTGGCTCCCCAGTGGGATCTTCTAAGGAGGACTTCGGAGAAAGGGTTCCCTTCAAGGGCAGGTCTTGCGGCTCCCGTGCTCGGGGGGGTTGGGGCAGCTGCATATTAGAGGGGGGTTCTGGTGTTGATGCCATTGGTGCTGATTGCGAGCCTGTTGAGGCAAGGACCCTCTCCATCACCTGGAAGGCAGGCCCGCTCGAGGAGGGATGGGAGCCCTGAACCAAGAAAGACATCAGAACCGGGGTCACATCCCTCCCTGAGGAGATTGGCTCCAGGTGAGGAGCTCTGAGAGGACTGGTAGCTGTCGGTGGAGCCATGGCCATAGACTGTGCCAGCGTAAAAATAGGCGCCGAACTAGGAACCATGGTGCCGACAGCCCAATCACTGCTCTGAGTGTGCACCAGATCCAATGGAGCCGTTGAGCCAAGAGTAATCTGTGTCGACAGGGAAACGTCTGCAGTCAAAGCAGACAGTATGCACCGGGGTGGTCATTGATGCCGACGTCTCCGGGGCCTGGGAAGAGGCCGGAGGATATACTGGTGAGTATGCCTTGAAAGATTCCATTCCAAAGGGGACAGAAGACCTAGCTGGGGTGGGCAGTCCTCTAGCTGCCAGAAGCTGGTCCACAACCCTCACTACATCTTGTTCTGAAAGGCTCCTGGTGGATCTGTAGGAGGTTGCTGAAAGAAAATCAGGTCTTTCAAGAAAGGGGCTAAATGGATGCCCCGAAAAAGGGTCGCAAGTTGGAGAATATCTGGTTCTGGGAAGGTGTTCAACTTTTGGAACAGATGGGGTCATAGTCTGTGGAGCCGTGTAAGCTATCTGCCCAGTGGCCGGGGATGGTGCCGATGTAGGTACGGTAGTTAAAGCCGGTGTCAAGACCAAGGACGGCACTGAGGGGAATGGTGCCAAAGCAATTAGAGGTGGCACCGAGGGGGAAGACAGAGCCTGGTGCCAAGGTTGTCTGCACCGAAGGCACCAGAGAAGCTCGGTGTCGACTCAGTTCCGAAACGGACGGAGATGTAGAAACTGAGTGACTCCGTTTCTTCTTTGTGTTTCTTAGTCTTAAGAGGTGGTGATACCTCCGTCCCAGAGAGCCTCCGAAAAAGGATCTTATCATCATCCCTTTAATATCAACTTGTTTTTATGCTTAGCCAAAGTACGATTGCTGAAGCTGGAACAGATATCACACGAAGCATTAACATGGTCAAAGCCCAAACAATAAATGCACCAAGCGTGACTGTCTGAGTTGGGCATCTTACACCCACATTTATCAGACTGCTTAAAACCCAATTTAGCTTTTTCAGACATAGTGACAAACTCCACACTAGTCCAGCGACAAGGTAAAACAGTCAACAAAAACAACAGCAGCGAAGTTAATGTTTTTTTTTGTTTTTTTTTAATACAGATAGAAAGAAAAGAAGAGTACCAACCATGGTACTTAGAAATACCACAAGTGGTAGGAAAGAGGGCCTACCTAAGGTAGGAGAGATGGACAGTACCAATGATGGTATAAAAGGAACTACCAAAGGTAGAGGTTAGGGAACAGAACAAGGTAGAGTAGTCTATAGACGAAAGATGAAAAATAACAAAAAACTGACTAAAAGATAAGGTACTGATAGGAATTTACACAAAAACTCTACACTTAGCTTTGAGAGAGAAGGCTTGCCATGTCTGAAGAAGAACGCGGCAAACAAGATCTGAAGAGACTATGAGAGGGGCATTATGGGTAGGTCTTAGCTTTGAGTTTTTGGCTGGCACGAGCTTGGAAACGGCCGTGTCGGTTCCGAGAATGGAACCAAAGTCCTAAGAGTAAGGAATGAATAAAGATTTATATCAGATCTGACATTTGCAGTGAGACAGACAGTTGAGAAGACTCTAGAGATGAGGAATGAGTTCAATTGGGCACTTTTAGACTTGGAAAAAGCATATGAAAAAAGTCCCAGGAAAGCTGATTTCCCATAAATACTGGTTAAAACTAGTGCAGGCTATGTACAAAGACCCAATGACTCAAGTACAAACAGTGTTCAAACAACCAGAGTGATTCTCGGTGGGAATGGGTGTGCATCACGGTTCAGCTCTGAGCCCAGTGCTGCTCATACTGGTGATGGACTATATTAACAAACAGGTCTGAGGGAGGAAATCAACAAAATTGTTATATGCAGAAGATGTAGCATTACAGGCAGACTCCGAGTGATAACTTCAGCAAAGGATAAGGGAATGGAATGCAAAACAGAAGGCACATGAGATGAAACTGAGTACAGATAAGACAGTTGTAAAGGTAGCAAAAGGAGGAAATCAGAAGAAGAACAGATTACAGGGGTTTGGGCACATGTAGAAAAGTAGAAGACAATCTAGTAAAGAAGATATGGGACAGACAGGAATATGCCAAGAGGAAATAAGGGGATGTAGCAAAGATATGGATGAACTTTATGAGAGAAGACCTGCGACAGTCAGGTATGACTGTTGAAGGTAGGAGAGTGGCAACGAATCAAGAGAGAAGGCAACAGTTGATATGACACCCAGATGTCAGATAGAAAATGGGAAAAAAGGTGTTGGGGGGGGTGCTGATGAAGATGATCAGAAAGTCGAGGTTTGTAACACATGAAAGGGATACCCGACACCTACAAAAAGACTCTACCCAGAAAAGTCATCCAAATAAGGAAATGTACGAAAAAATACCCATGCAGCTGTAGATAACTCAAACGATAATGCAGGCAACTGATAACGTGATCCAGCCACAGATAATCTTGAGGAAAAGCTTTGAACTTTGAGGTAATCGAAGAGATAAGCATCTTTTTAAGCCTAGCATTACCATGAAACCTAAAACCAGAATGACAGGCAACATACTTTTGTAGGGTTAACATCTTGAACTTTGGTGCTTTCACACACAAGTTGAGAAAGGATAAGTCAAGAACTGGTCTCCACTAAGAATCTTTCATTGGTACAAGAAACGTTCTGCAACAGAATTCTTCTCCCCTCTGGCTTTAGGACACTGGCACTAGGATTCCCCAAATAAAGCATGTATTGGGGAACCTGAAGGAAAAATTGTTTGATTTAGAGGATGACTGGGGATTCCCAGAAAAGGAGGCATCTCTACTCAGTGCCAATTGTAACTCTCCTGAACTACTCTCAGAACTCATTTGTCTGAAAAGCTCCCTCATCAAATTAAACAAACAGACAATTCAGGGATTAATTAAGTCAACCAAAGCCAAATCTGGGGTAAAAGTAGCCTTTTAAACTAAGGACAACCACAAGATATTCTTCAGCTATGTCCAAAACCTCAAAGGTAATACAAAAAATTGTGCAGAACTAATCATAAATGGAGCCACCTATAATGAGTAGGAGGATATAGCAAATCTACTGGCAAATAATTTCAGCTCAAGTTTTACCTTGCATTTTCTCCCAAACATCTCTCAAGAAATACCCGCAACAATTGCCCCACACAATTACCACTAGGGACCAAGTTCTCAATGCACTCTTCATGGCTAAAAATACTACTTTGACAGGACCTTATAATATCCCAGGATACCTCCTTAATAGCATGAAACATGACCTATCGATTCCACTAAAAGCAGTATTCAGTTGCAGACTCCAAACATACTTTATAGGAAATTAGTGGAGTACTGCACATCAGCTAGCTCTCTCCCTATACCAGTCATGCTGCCAACATTCAAAGTTCCTACACTCACTACCACACTCCTAACCTTTCTCCTCTCTTCCTGCCTTCGGGCATGCCTTCCCCCTCTTCTTCTCCTCCTTCGGCCAACAGTAGCCCAATTTCCGCCAGCACCCTGTCGGCTAACAGTAATGGTGCCGGTCGTTGTTAACCCGGGCCTCGACCGATCCGGTATCATGGTGTGGATGGGAGGAGAAATGGGTAGGGGTTATCATGAAGGAACAGTATACCAAGAGTGATTTGGAGGTGAAAAGAGTGTCAGCAAGAGTGATGTTTATGAAGCTGGAAATTGATGGTATAATGACGAATGTTATTAGTGCATATGCTCCGCAAGTTGGGTGTGCGTTGATTGAGAAAGAAAAATTTTGGAGTGAGTTGGATGAAGTGGTGATGACTGTACCCAAGGGTGAGAGGGTGGTGATCGGACCAGATTTCAATGGGCATGTTGGTGAAGGGAACAGAGGGGATGAGGAAGTGATGGGTAGGCATGGTGTTAAGAAAAGGAATGCAGAAGGTCAGATGGTAGTGGATTTTGCAAAAAGGATGGACATGGCTGTGGTGAATACATATTTTAACAAGAGGGAGGAGCATAGGGTGACATACAAGAGTGAAGGAAGATACACACAGGTGGATTATATCTTGTGTAGTAGGGCCAGTTGGAAGGAGATTGGAGACTGTAAAGTGGTGGCCGGAGAAAGTGTAGTTAGGCAGCATAGGATGGTGGTTTGTAGGATGACATTGTGGTGAATACATATTTTAATAGAGGGAGGGGCATAGGGCGACATACAAGAGTGGAGTGAGTTGCACGCAGGTGGATTATATATTATGCAGGAGGGCCACTTTGAAGGAGATTAGAGACTGTAAAGTGGTGAAGGGGAAAAGTGTAGTTAGGTAGCATAGAATGGTGGTCTGTAGAATGACATTTGTGATCAAGAAGAGGTGGAGGAGTGTGAGAGCAGCACCAAGGATCAAATGGTGGAAATTGAAAAAGGGTGATCGTGAGGTGGAATTCAGAGAAGAGTTAAGACAGGCACTGGGTGGCAGTGAAGTGTTACCGAATAGCTGGGTAACTACAGCAGAGCTAGTAAGGGAGACTGCTAGAAAGGTGCTTAGTGTGACATCTGGACAGAGGAAGGAGGACAAGGAGACCTGGTGCTGGAATGAGGAAGTACAGGAGAGTATACAGAGAAAGAGGTTGGCGGAGAAGAAGTGGGATTGTCAGAGAGATGAAGAAAGTAGACAGGAGTATAAGAAGATGAGGTGCATGGTAAAGAGAGGTGGCAAAGGCTAAGGATAAGGTGTATAGAGAGTTGTATGAATGGTTGGACACTAAGGAGGGAGAAAAGGACCTGCACCAACTGGCTAAACAAAGGGACCGAGCTAGGAAAGATGTGCAGCAGGTAAGGGTGATAAAGGATAATGAGGGAAACGTACTCACTAGCGAGGAGAATGTGTTGAACAGCTGGAAGGAGTACTCTGAGGGGCTGATGAATTAAGAGAGAGAGAGAGAAGGCTGGATGATGTGGGTATAGTGAATCAGGAAGTGCAATGGATTAGCAAGGCGGAAGTAAGGATAGCTATGAAGAGGATGAAGAATGGAAAGGCTGTTGGTCCAGATGACATACCTGTGGAAGGTTGGAGGCTTTTAGGAGAAATGTCAGTGGAATTTTTAACCAGATTGTTTAATGAAATCTTGGAAAGTGAGAGGATGCCTGAGGAGTGGAAAAAAAGTGTTTTGGTACCGATTTTTAAGAATAAGGGTGATGTGCAGAGCTGTACTAACTGCATAGGGATAAAACTGATCAGTCACTGCATGAAATTATGGGAAAGAGTAGTGGAAGCTAGGTTAAGAAGGGAGGTAATGATTAGTGATCAGCAGTATGGTTTCATGCCAGGAAAGAGCACTACAGATGCGATGTTTGCTCTGAGAGTGTTGATGGAGAAGTACAGAGAAGGTCAAGAGGAGTTGCATTGCGTCTTTGTGGACTTAGAGAAAGTATATGACAGGGTGCCTAGAGAGGAGCTGTGGTATTGTATGAGGAAGTCGGGAGTGGCTGGGAAGTATGTAAGAGTGGTACAGGATATGTACGAGAGTAGTGTGACAGTGGTGAGATCTGCAGTGGGAGTGACAGATGCGTTTAAGGTGGAGGTGGGATTACATCAAGGATCAGCTCTGAGCCTTCTCTTATTTGCACTGGTGATGGACAGTTTGACAGACGAGATCAGACAGGAGTCCCCGTGGACTATGATGTTTGCAGATGACATTGTGATATGGAGTGAGAGTAGGATCAAGTATGAAGTATCAAGGAAAATATGATTATACACAATACACTTTCAGTCAGTTTGTCTTTTAGATGCAAGTCGTTTTATTTACAAAATGTTCTGACAAAAGTAATGATTATACCTATCTTGCCAGCATGAGGCACCCAAAAACACAGCCATCGATAATGCCAACTCTGCCTTGTCCATCTGACAGCCTTGTTCAGAGCTTGCCACTAAAGTCAAGCTGTGGGCATGTGTGTGCCATGGCTCACATGGGTCAAGGAGCAGTAAGTTCACCAATAAATACAAATCATCAGAATCCATTATTTTTTCATTACAGATGACTGGGGATATTGTACCTGTTTTTTGTTTTCCTCATGGTCTATCCCAGGTCGAAGCACCAGTGCCGGCCTGTAACTGGTAGTGAATCCTGGACAGGAGCCGGCGGGGTAGGGCTCTCTGAGCAGTCTGTCACAGACCTGTCAAACAGAAGTATTGTTCTGAATCCAGTAACCCATCATTACTTACAGTACGTAAAATGCACAGTGTTTACATCACATTACTCACAGTACTTAAAAAGCAGAATGTTTACATCACATTAATCCCAGTACTTAAAATGCAGAACGTTTACATCACGTTACTCACAGTACTTAAAATGCAGAGTTTGCATCACATTACTCACAGTACTTAAAATGTACAGTGCTTACATCAAATCATACTACCATGTATTCTCTCTCAAGTCTTGCCAAGACACTTTTAACTCAGCTTTCCATTAGTAAAACATTTACTTACTTGTTAAAGCGTAGTTCACACTTCTGATTCAATTGCAGGAAATGTTTATTTAACTTTACTACATTCTTCTAACACTTTCAAAATTCTGAGCAGATCTTGCAACAACAAATCCTGTTTCAAGAATCCTGATATACCAAACAAGGAGGTGTTCCCTGCTGTTGTACTAATATTTCTCTTTTAGAAAAAAATATAAATATTGATGGACATGCCTAAATCATCACCAATGCACTTGAAATAAAAATTAAAAAATAATAATCATTGCAGATGTTTTTAATATTTTATTTTTATTTATTTATTTACATTTGTTGACCGGGAAAATCAGACTGGACACAGATTCTTTTTCGGCGGTGGCCCGGGGAGAAAAGCTCTACAATAAAAACAGCAAATAAAAAATAAAACAACAATAAAAAAAAAACAATTAATTACATGTTACAAGAAGTATAGGTAGGTTTCGTTTAACAATAGTAATAAACAGTTCTAGTTAAAAAAATGGAACTAAGTATTTAATGTTACAACAGTTATATCACTGGTGCCATAAAGACTAGTAAGTATTTTAATTGCTGAGCTAGCAAGGTTTACCCTTGAATAACAGTGGTTAAGACTACAGCTGAGATATAGGTTTACAAGCAAAGTATTTGACTGCAATCTGAGGTATTTAGAGGGTGGGAGAAAGGGATCAGAGAGGTTGGAGTAGTGATGTTAGAGAGGTTTGTTACAGAGGCATGCCCAGTGCTCTTTTAGATGAGATTTTAGTGCAGATTTGAAGTTAGTGTGTGATGACACAGAAGTTATAGCGTGAGGAAGGATATTCCATAATTTTGCTATGGAGCAGGACAAGAGAACTTCTCCAGCAGAGTTCTTGGTTCTAGTTACCTGTAATTGATTTTTGTAGCTGGAGCACAGTGGTCTGGTGGTATGAAGGGTTGGAGTAGATTTTGGAGGGTGAGGACCTTTAGAGGATGATTTAGTAGTTTGTGGGCAAGTGAGAGTTGGTACCATTGAAGGAGGTGAGAGAGTTCTAGCCAGCCTAGTTCAGTAAGTGAGGTGCAGTGGTGGCTATGGTAGTTTGCGGCAGTTTGCTATTTTATTGTAGCAAGACTCAAGTTTACCTAACTCACTTTGGCATAGGTTGGTAAAGATTAGAGAGGCGTAGAGCAGAGTGGAGATAAGGTGGCTATTTGCAACTGAAATCTTGGCTGATTTGGTGAAGAATTGCTTATTTCTGTATAAAGCTCCTAGTTTTTTCTGTACTTTTTTATTGTTAATGAGATGTGGATGTCGAACTTGAGGTTATTGTCAATTTCAACTCCAAGTTGTTTCGTGTGGTCAGTTGGGGGGGGGGATAATGGTGCTTGGTGTTTGGTGGGTTGGAAGATGAGTTTTGTTTTGTTTGGGTTAAGTATTAATTGTGCATCTGAAAGCCAAGTTTCAACTACGGAAAAGGCTTCCTGGGTGGTCTTTTGAAGTTCAAGTAGGGAGTGGGATGAGCAGAAGATGGTGGAATCACCTGCATAATGTATGAGAGTGGCCTGTTGGGTAGCAGAGGCTAGATTATTAGTGAATATGGAGAAGAGTAAGGATCCAAGGATGGATCCTTGAGGAAAAACCTATTGAGACAGGGAGTTGGGGGGGTATATCTTTTTGCCAAAAAATGGATTGATGGCGATCAGTGAGGTAGCTCTGGAACCAGTTTATGGCAGATTGAGAGAAGGATAGAGTATTGAGGACAGTGATGAGTTGTTTATGAGAGACCATGTCGAATGCTTTAGATAGGTCTAGGAAAGTTGCAGATGTGAAATAAAAAGAAGTTATGTCTTACCATAATGTTCTATCTGTATTGTTGATCCTTGTTCAGTCATTACGTATGGGTATCGGTTCCGACCTCGGAACCGAGCCGGCCATCTTCCAAGCTCGCGTCAGCTACAAACTCTTGAGCTAAACACTTACCCATAATTCCCCTCTCCCTGTTACCTCTGATTGAGTTTGCAAGTCAAAAGAAGGTAGAGGCTACCTCTGGTCAAATGACCTAAGAGAACCAGATGGTGAGATCCACTAGAAGCCACAGGAGGGGGAAAGAGGGTGGGTCATAACGAATGAACGAAGATCAACAATACAGACGGAATATTATGGTAAGACATACCTTCTTTATCTGATATTGTTAATCCTCGTTTATTCCTTATGTATAGGACAGAGTCTCCAGCTACCTCTATTCCTGGGAGGCTCTCATGGAAGGACATTCCTGAGCACCATAGAACCAGAAGATGCTCTTCCCCCAGAGGCCAAATCCAATTTGTAATGATTGATGAAGGTATGAGGCGTAGCCCAAGTTGCAGCTGCACAGATGTCATGTAAAGAAGCTCTGGCATGGAAGGCAGCAGAAGTTGCCACCGACCTTGTCGAATGAGCCTTCATGGTAGTAGGCAATGGGATATTACGTTGTGTATAGATGAAGGTCACACAGTCTTTCAACCATCTAGCTAATGTGACCTTAACAACAGTAGATCCTAATCTAGGTCCAGATAGGCCAAAAATAACTGGTCAGATTTACGAGAGGACCTAGTCCTGTTCAAGTAGAAGTGGATTTGCCTGTGAACATCTAGGGTATGTAGGCAATACTCTCCTCTGTTTGAATGACTGGGAAAGAAAACTGGCAATTCAATGCTTTGATTAATAGACATTTCACTTTTGGCAGAAAAAAAGGATTACTTCTCAAAGACACTATCTCTAGGAAAAATCAAGTATGGACTCTTGATGCATAAAGCTTGAAGCTCAGAGATACGTCTGGCAGAAGTAATGGCGGCTAAAATCAAGGTTTTCCATGACAAATATCTGAGGTCGCAAGAAGAAGCTGGTTCGAAGGGTGACATTGTCAGAGCTTTTAGAACTAATGACAGATCCCATGGTTGAATAGGTTCTCTAAAAGGGGGCTTCAAATGATTCACACCTTTTATGAAGGTCTTGCATAATTTGTGTGACATAAGAGAGGAGTCTTGGACACCCTCATGGAAATTAGATATTGCAGCCAAATGAACTCTAATGGTAGAGGCTGACAGACCCGATTGAAATAGGTCAGCCAGACACTCTAGTATTATCGACACTGGTGCTGAGAAGGGATCTACTTGTTTTTCTTTCAGCCAACAGGCAAATATTTTCCACTTGCTTAGATAACTAATTCTAGTGGGAGACTTATGATATGCAATAAGAATGTCCCGTACTGGTAAAGAAAGATTGTTCTGCCTGGCAATCAAGGGAACTGGAGGAGCCAAGCTGTGAGCTTCAGGCTGTCCAAGCTGGGATGAATCAGGTTCTGCGGATGTGAGATCAACTCTGGGGTTGGATGGAGAATCCATGGTTGATCTAGCAGGTGAGGCCAAAGGAAGGGGAACCAAATGTGGTGAGGCCAATATGGTGCTATGAAGATCACCTTGCTCTTCAACCGATGGGCTTTTTTCAGAAACTGGGGAATGCATAAAGAAGACCTGAGGGCCAATCGTGGACTAGAGCGTCCCTGGGTGACTGTCCCAGAGGGAGAATCAGGGCAAAGTAGTTGGTCGGGGATGCAAAGGGGTCGCAGCAAGGATGGCCCCAGCGATGGAAGATCTCTGCCACTATCAAGGGATTCAGGGACCACTCATGAGGTTGTAGAATGCACCGGCTGAGTCTGCCTGCTATCACGTTGGAACTCCCAGAAATGTATGTTGCTAGAAGAAAACAATTGGTAGCCATCACCATTGTCATATCATCATGGCCTCTTGACAAAGGGGGTAAGATCCGGTTCCACCTTGTTTGTTGATGTACCAGACCACCGCCATGTTGTCAGATTGAATCACAATCATCCCAGACGGCAGCAGGGGATGGAATGCTTGCAACGCCAGAAGCACCGCCCTCAGCTCTAGAACATTTATTTGCAGTTGGGCCTCCAATTCGGACCAAGTGCCTTGGACTGTCTGTCCCTGACATAGCCCCCTCCCACCCCATCAGGGAGGCGTCCGTGGTCACTGTAGCCTTGGGTTGCTGGGGGGGGGGGGAGAGAAGAAGCAAAACCATTGTGATGGGTTGTGGGTCATCCACCAATTTAAATCCTGTTTGCACCTGTGGGTCACTCGAATCTTGGCTGATAGAGGATGCTGAAAAGGATACCATTGGGTGAGCAGTAGCCATTGTAGAAGCCTCATATGAATCCTGGCCAGGGGGACAATGGTGATGGAGGCTGCCATGGAACCCAACAGCTGTAGGACAGAGTGAGCTGTGGATTTCTCCCTTGAAAGGATTGTATCAGTTGTTGCTTTATCCTTAGAATTCTGTGCTCTGGAATGGATGCTCTGCAATTTTTGTATCCAAGATGACCTCTATGAATTCTGTGGACCAAGATGGGGTGAGATTGGATTTTTGCCAGTTTGCGGTTATGCCTAGCCTTTGTACAGCGAGGAGAGAGTATACCAGGGCTTCTTCCAATAGATGTCTGGTGGGGGCAGAAATGAGCCAGTCGTCTAGGTATGGAAACACCTGGAATCCTTGTAGTCGCAAGTGAGCTGTGATGACTGCCATGAACTTTGTGAACACACTGGGGGCTGTAGAGAGTCGGAAGGGAGAAAGCACATTGAGGTGAATAATAATGGACACATACGGCAGAAAGGGTCTTACCATCCTGTTCACATCCGGCCAGTGTGCTTTTAACATTGGGTCCAAACAACGAAGAGGCTTCAATGGGAGCATTAACAAAGGAAGCCTTAAAGGGTTCTGCAAAATTGCACAAGCGCATCCAGGCTTGTCGTTCTCAAGACCACAGCTGAACCTGCCACTCTAGCTGCTCCTTCTGATGCGTGAGATATCAGTCGCATGGAGGAGTTAGATATCGACTCAATGGTGGCCAGCTGAGAGGCCACTTTGTCATGGACCTCAGACATGGCACCAGCCAAGGTTTCAGACAGCTCGGAAAAAAATCCCTTTCAGCCTGGTAAAGTGTGCCATATAATTTAGGGACCTGATAGCAAAAGTCGCTGATGCAAAGGTGCGCTTCCCTATCCTGTCCAGGGCCCAGGACTCTGTTGGGTGGTTGGACAGACTGGCTTTCTTCTTCCGCCAGATCCTTTTTGGTTGCGACCGCCATCACCAGAGCATCCACAGGAAGACCTTTAGACCAATGTGGATCCATAGAAGGAGGGGACAAAATCTTATCTGGCCCCCGGGGAATAGCCTCAACGGTGTCAGGAGCTTTCACACATGCTGCACGATGAGCCGGACAAGTTCATCGGCAGGTGGAGTAACCCATGAGGTAGGGGGCCGGGCGTGAAAAGCTTGCAGGAACACAGACTCCTCAGAGGTCGGATTAGAGGGCTGCCAGTCACCTCTCTGTTTAAGGATTTCAAGAATATCACCAAAGGATACCTCAGAGGGTGACCGAGGGGATCCTTCCCCCTCATCAAAGTCTGTGTCTTCAGTGAGGGACTGTTCTGTGGAGTCCATGTGCTTCTTCTTACACAAACTTTTCCAGTGAACTTCGTCAGAGGGAGAAGCTGGGGAAGACAACGGAAAAGGGGTTTCCTGTGGGAATATGTCCTGAGGCCCTTGCACCCGGTGTCCGCTAGGTGTGACTTGTGAACACAGCGGTCCAGAGGAGGGCGGGGAGATAGCACAGTATCACCAGCAGAAGCCAGAACCTTCTCCATCAGTTGGAAGGCTGGTCCACCTGAAGAGGGGCAAGTGTCCTGGACAGGGGTCACCCCTCCCCTAAGTGGCTCAGCCTGCTGACCCGGAGTCCTCAGATGGCTGTGAAACAACAAATTACGCATGTCACAACTTCATCCTGGGTCGTAACAAAACTTTCCTGCCACAAAGGCAACTGCAGTTCCTTAGTGAGATCCATAAAGGGAACCGTAGAGGGGGAAGACTGTGCTATATCAATGAACTTCAAAGGCAATGAAGGAGGAGAATAAGAAGGGTTCTTTGGCGATGGGTGATCACCTCCCAAGGAAGGATAGGTCCTGGGGGGGCGGGATACCTCTGGCCAGAAGCACTTGATCCACAGGACGTAACACGTTGTGTTCGGAAAGGCTTCTAGTGGACCTCATGGAGACTGAGGGAGAAACAGGTCTGTCCACAAAAGAAACAGGCTCGGTGCCCACCTCACCAGTCCACACTGAGAACAACGGTGCTGAGAGAGAATGGACTAAGGGTGTCTGCACCGAGGAAATCTTTCGTGCCGAGGTCATGGTTTGCACTGACAAAAGGATCTGTGCCGAAGTGGTTGCCGGTACTGAAGCTGGAGCCAACAAAATTGGTGCCAATAACTGAGGCGTCAGTTCCGAGTAAGATGTCGGAGCTGATGTGGTCAAGTTCTGCGCTGACTGAACAGTCGGTGTAGATGTAGTAGTCGCAGTAGTCTGAACCGAGGAGCCCCTCGGTACCAATATAGTAAAGGTTACAGGAGTAGATGGAGCCGAGATCACTGATGGCGCCAAAGGTCTAGGCACCGAAAGCGCTGGGGCCAACTGAGTGAGCTCTGAAGCAGAACCTTTACCCTTCTTAGGTCTTGGTTGGTGGGAGTCCCCAGCCGTGGATGAAGGCAAAGACTTGGCCTTAGTAGGATCATCCAAAATTTTCTTATGGGCTCTAGGAGGGGTTGAAGCCTCCGAACCAGAAATAGCCTCGGAAAAGGGAGATTTGAGAAGTCCCTTCAGCAACAACTTATTTTTCCTTTCAATCAAAGTTCTATTGGAAACATTTTTACAAATAACACAGGGCGGGTCAACAGTTAAGTGAGACACACCCAAGCAATAAACACACAAACAGTGTGCATCTGATGTAGGTAATTTGTATCCACAATCAGAACACCTTTTAAATCCTGGACTACCTTTCTTTTTCTGCCATGATAGAAAAGGAGACAGAAGAAAGGGTAGCAGCAATGGTACGAAAGAATACCCGAAGGTAATGAAGAAAAGGAAGGGATTACCAATGATGGTAAGGGAGAAAATACCTCACGGTAAAAAGTGCAGAGTAAAGAGAAGGAAACAAGAAAATATGGTCGCTAAATGCAATACGGTAACAGACAACAAATTAGAAACTTTTCTGACAGAAAAGGTTATATTAGACTAGTCTGACAACAAATAACTATACTTAGCTCAAGAGAAGCAGCTTGATACGACCGAATGGCAATGCGACAAAAGAAATCTGAGGTAACAGGGAGAGGGGAATTATGGGTAAGAGTTTAGCTCGAGAGTTTGTAGCCGACACGAGCTTGGAAGATGGCCAGTTCGGTTCCGAGGTTGGAACAGATACCCATACGTAAGGAATGAACGAGGATTAACAATATCAGATCCATTGTTTTTATGTTGAAGTATTGTATTAGTGAAAGCAAGTAAGGCAGTGGTTGTGCTGTGGTGTTGTCGGAAACCATGTTGTGTGTTAGATAGGCGGTTGTTAGTAAGGAGGTAGTTTAGAACATGAGAGTGAATGCATCTCTCAATTTCTTTGGATAGAGGAGACAGAATTGCTATGGGCCGGTAGTTGGTGAATTCTGTGGAGGGGGATAATGTGGGATATTTTTCACAGGGAAAGGACTTAGCTTTCAGACAAAGATTGGTTAATTGGGATTGCAACTGGGTAGGCTAGGGATTCAGCTACGATTTTCAGGTACTTAGCTGGGAGGTTGTCAGCTGCTAGTTTTGTGGTAATTAATCAGCAATCGACAATCCAGAACTCCAACAAAAATAACACCTTTTGTTCATCCTGTCTGACCTTTTATGCCAACAAGACAGCGGGATCGCTAAAAACTAGGATTTACCAGCATACTTATGCAATTAATAAAGCGAATGATGCTAATGCCTTATATAAAGTTTCTGCCAAATGTAGTGATTTTAAAAAGTTTGCTTTTAGTATTCTGGAAAAAGTTGTTCATTCTAATAGGGGTCGGGGGAGACTGGGAACTCGTTCTTTTAACAGAGGGAACTACATTTCCAATTTTTGTTTAATGCCTGCACACCCCAGGATTAATGATTTAATTTCAATTAAGCCCATTTTGAGGACCAAAGCTGCAGCTGGCAAAGTATGATTTTTTTTAATTTTTTTTTTTACTTTTTTACCTTCTGCATATATTCACTTGTTTAATGATTTTTTTTAATATTTTATTTACGTAATGTACTTTCTATGTGGTATTTCTTTAAAAGAAAAGTGTGTATTGGCACCTTTAAGGCTTTTTAAATGGAGAAAGCTGTTTGCTAAAAGGTTTCTGATGAAGTTCCAGGTTTGATGGGACAAAAGTGCAAAAATGTTAATGAAATTGTTCATATAGGCCCTTCTGCGGCATCTAGTGCAGTATTTTTTTGTTTTATATTTATATTAATTTAGATGTTGTGTGGTTTGTTAGTTACTGAGTTTTCGGAATTGCTACTTGCTGGTATGTTGCAGACTAATCTGTTCTTCGGTTCTGACATGATTTCCAATTGTAACGGCAACACTGGAAATACACATCTGAATTTGACTCTGCTCGTTGACTGTATGCATCAAATGAAAGAGCACATCAATACATTAACAGCAGCTTTATCTATAACGAATCTTGGAAGTAGTGAGTGGTGTTGGTTTGGAACTACCCCCAGGTAAAAGGATGTATGTTGCAGTAATTGACTGTGAGGGCTCATCATTTACTACTACTGGTGGGAGAGGTTCCAAACCTTATATCAGTGATCTTACTAATTTTAATGTTCATGATGTGCTCAAGTCTAAGCACATGTTTGGAGAAACTACACTTACTAGTGGCATGAACCGTACAGGTTTAAGGGGCAGATTTAACAGTACTCTGGCTGACAGTATTAAGAAATTTGAAAAGCTTTTAACTAAATATAGAACTCTTCACATGAACAATTCCTTTCTTAATTTCTGTATACAACACAGAAGGATTTCTGTATACAACACAGAAGGGTTCCAAGAGGACTTCGCATTTATAAATACCCTAATGGTGTGTTACCAGGGTCCTTTTTCCACCATGAGTTATTGGACTTATTTGACCCGATGAGCATCAAAATGACGCAGATTATTGTTCGGGAGAACTTGTGGGCAGCTGGAAAAACATGAACTGGCCATTAAAAATTTTGATTGTAATATAAGAAAGTTTTTGTTGTTTCCTCACCATTTGGATAACTTTCAAAGTGCTCTACACAGAGTCGAGAAGCATTTAAATGTAAACAGAAGAGAAATGTGAGTGATGAGAACAAGTACAAAAATAGGACAGCTTATCTGACTCCCGATGGTAGAAGTGGATATGTAACCTCAGATTACGAAGATACTTTTAGCATGGACTGTGAAGGAGGTGGAAGAGGGATGAACAGATGGCCCATTTTTCAGGGGAATGGGTCCCCCGCAGATCCAACAGACTTGGAGGAGCAACGTGTGAGACAGACACACAATACCCCCAACCCCCAAACTGCATTTTTGAGACAGGACCTTGTCCGAAGACATACTGGAACCGAAGAACGCACAAATAGATTTCCCTGATGGTTTGGGCACGACAAAGAATGGTACTGTTTTTGATTCTGGTGGATGCATACTTTATAATTTCTTCCAGTTACCCCCATTACTCCTGGTTTTGGCTCAATGTTTCAAAAGGGGTTTAAGCTTGTATCTTTGAGCCAAATCCAATGTGGTGGACACGCTCACTGAATTGAAATTTTATACCAGGAAGTTAAATTTAAGGTGCCTCATGGGCACCTAAAAATGAGTGTGTTCTAGATGGTGGTTTGGGGAGTAGTAGTACATTTAATCCACATTTAGCACCACCAATAGGGCTATTCAAACAACTTTGTGAAAACATGATCAGGGAATGGTGCCACAAAAAGAATAGATTTTATAACCTTACATCAGAAGAAAGAAATATTTTGTTTAACTTGTCGAATGACAACATCTTGCATGTGATGAAGCCCGAAAGAGTGGGGTGGTTTGTAATTATGGACTGCCACATTTATTCTTCCAAAACGCTAGAATACTAAAATAATGGCGATTTTTTTCACAGAGGTTTCTCGGAATGATAAACCTTGCCTTTCATGGTATTGACTTGGCACTGGATGATTTGTACATCACTTTTGATATACCACCTAGTTGAGGGAATTCCTTGAAGTTAAAAATCCTTGGGTTCTAGGTATTTTTGGAATTCCAGTTTGATAAATAACAGAAAATTGATTTAACTCAGGCTTTTGTTATTCAGTTTAACAAAGATTTTTTTTTCACTCAAAAACGTAATAGACAGTCATTGGAGAATTGTATTTGGGGGCTTTTGGGTTGCTCAATCAATTGGGGCAGCAGCCCAAACTTGTGTATAAGAACAGTAAAAATTTGAAGGCAATTTTAGAAATGAATTATGACTTACCGAGCATTTCTAATAAGAATTTAGGCACAAAGTATTGAGGGGGCAGTAAACAGTACAGGTATATACTGCAAAGCAAGCAATTTTTTTTGTCCCCGGTTATCAGAGATTAATTTCTGTTAAGGGGAATTATAATTGTAATACAAAAAACATGGTTTATATTGCCTTTTGTTCCTCCTGTTGGCAAGATGGTGGGACCACTAAGAACTAGAACTTACCAGCACACTTATGCAATTAATAAATTGAATGATGCTAATGCCTTACATGAACACATGAACATTCTGCCCAATGTAATGATTTTAAAAAGTCTGCTTTTAGCATTTTGGAAAATGTTCATTCTAATGGGGGGGGGACTGGGAACTCATTCTTGAACTGAGGGAGCTGCACTGGCGGTTGGGTTGGGTTAATGCCTACAACACCCCCCCCCCCGGATTAATTATTTAATTTCAATTAAGCCCATTTTAAGGATCAAAGCTGCCAAAATATGATTTTTTTTTAATTCATCTATTTTTTTTTATTTTTTTACCTTCTGCATATATTCACTTGTTTATTAATGATTGTTTAATATTTATTTATGTAATGTACTTCTTATTATTTATTTCTTTAAATGAAAACTGTCTATTGGCATCTTTAAGGCTTTTTAAATTGAGGAAACAGTCTGCTACAATGTTTCTGATGAAGTTCAGGGTGTGATGGAATGAAAGCGCAAAAATATTAATGAAATTGTTCATAAAGGTCCTTTTATAGCATTTGGTACAGCTTTTTTTTAATTTGTATTAACTTAGTGGTGTGTGGTTTGTTGGTTAATGAATTTTCTAGTAACTGTTTTTTTGCAGCCACCATAATTAAACTTAACAAGGCCTTACTGTGCCAAGATAATTTTAATCCTGTATTCAAGCTCAACAAAATTATTGCCTTAGTTACATCTATTAGCTCACCAAATACTCCTGAAAGAGTACTCTGTATGGAATTTTTAAAGTCTGCCAAATTCCAAAACATATGCTCCCAGCTGCATCTCTGTTCCCCATCACACCTCCAACATTTGCCATCTACCTGAAGAAAATAGTCTTTGGAGCCTGCTTGGGGTATAGAAATACCTATGCAAATGATTTCCAGCAAAAAGCCTAATTCTTTTAGACCTTGTTGCATATTTGGGAGCCATACATATATTCCTCAATTGTTTCCTTTTGATTTGCTTATCCAACCTCTTTTCCCAAAAACTTTTCTAACCTCCTCTGATTGATTCCTATAGTTACTGTGGACTATTTTTTATGCCCTACTAATTATCCCTTTAACAGCAACTTCTGTTCTACGTTCAACTGAAAAGTCTACCAGAGCAAGTCTTTCATTTAGGATTCCCCTATCCATTTCTCTATGCCTATACTCTTGATGTCAATCCCTGACAGGGAAGGCAGTCTGTAGCCTGCAGTCCAAATAACTTCTTGGCCCGTTTCATTCTATTACCTTTCCCTCTTTAGTTGTTTGCTCCCAATATATTGGCTCCTTTGTCAGTTTTCTAAAGTAAATTCTAGGCCCTCTTGCTTATTCTCTGTACCCCTAGTTGCAGTTATCCCTGTCTGCAGAAATGCCAGTCTCTGTTCTAGTGTTGGATTAGTTCTTAGAATACTTTGTCACTTTATGAATATAATATTCCATAAATAAATAATATTCTGTATGACTGTTGCTACTCTACTTAAGGATCTGTATCCAAAACCCACTCTCTCCTTATTTCTTGAGTTTCCTCATTGCTTCATCACCATCCTTTACCATTCTGAATTATAGCTTTTGGCTTGTGGTATGTATATCAGCCTTAACCATGTAGCTGTAAAATACCCCTTCAAATCAGGTAACCGTAAACCACATTTTTCTATTGAAATGATCAACTTATCCCACTCAAGTCTTGCCCTCTTCTCCTCCTAAATAAAATCATTCAACTCTTTATAGATTGCATCTTAGTATCCATGTCCATAAATAAAATTTCACTAAATAAATCCATAAATCTTGGAGCTTTTCTCTCCAGGCCACCACTGTGCCCACTCAGAATTTCCTGGTAAACAAACGTCAACAAATTAATAAACTAAAATAAAACAAAGACCTTCTAGTTTCTCAGTTCTTGAATTAACTTTTGTTTAGCCTCTTCCAACATATCCTTAACTGCCAGAGTCCTTTTTTAACACATACTCCTAACTACTACATCTTATTGTTTCCCCACAAAAACTGAGTACTGCTGAACCAATTCATGTGGGGGGTACATAATTTACAGCTATTGACTTTGTTTTACCTTCACTAATTTTCTATCCCAGGAAGACACGAAACTGTCTCAGAATGTTCCACAACAGTGAGATGTCCTTTTCTGGTTTTATCAGGTACAAAAAAAATCTTCAATAAATAAGGCCACCTTTTCTTGATTATCATACCAGTTATAGCCTTGACTTTCTGAGTCCCTTATTTTCTTTGTCAATAGTTCTAAATATAATGCAAATAAAAGGGAAAGAGGACATCCCTGTCTGGTCCCCTGTACAGACTTACCTTATCACTCTCACTTTAATTTCTGTCGCCTGTACTTCATACATCTTCCTAATTAACCTTATCGTGCCAAGGAATACAAATGCTTCCACTGTCCTACGTATAAAATTCCAGTTTACATTGCTGAATACTTCTGCATCAAGAACAACCAACAACAAACAGGGGTATTTTCTTACATTCTGCTTCCCACTGGATCATCATTGCTCTGAAATTCTGTCAAATGTTTGTCTCCCGTCCACACGGAAGTCCAACTGGGTAAGAAACATTTTCAATGGAGGCTCAGGGAAAAAAGCTCCAAATTTGCCAAATTTTGGCAAAAAAATTTTTTTTTAAACATCTTTACTTAATTATTACTTGTGATTCATCCACATTTACATTTAGATAAAAATAATCAAACTCTGTTAATAAGTTAAAATTAACAAACATTATGCTTCACACATATTGCTATACATCATATAACCTAAGCAACATTACACGTTGTTGTTTGTCTTTTGGCTTTTCCCGGTTAGGGGTTGCCACAGCGGAACTCCAGTCCGCTAATGATTGGCAGTTGGTTTTTATGGTGTCGAGTTGCCAGCCCGATGCCCAACCTTCAACGAAGGCACGCCCATTCAACGCATGTCTTTCAAATGCCCACTCGACCTCGGGGAGGACATGCAGACTCCACACAGAAGGCACTCCGAACCCAAGCCGAGAATCGAACGGGAGAACCTCTTGCTGTGAGGCAACAATGCTACCGCTGCACCACCTGCCCCACCCCCTTTTTAAACAAGAAACATCTTTATTAAACCATCACTTGCAACAAAAGCAATCATACATTTATATAAATTAAAACAAACCACAGAGACACAATATTTGTTGCAAGCATTTTACATCACAAACCATACTGACACACTCAGAGTTGCAAACATTATACGTCCCTCATCTATTCAATCATTTTTAGTCAAACATTACACAGCTCATTTACGTCCTGCCTTCTTTTAAACCTCATTCCTCCCCTGTAAGTACTGTCCGAATAACTCCTATTTTTTCCTATGTAGTTTGCTCCTACCTTTTTCTAAAGATCTCAATTCCAGTTGTCTTATCTCTGTTACTATATTAACTTCTTCTAATAGGGTTGGTTTAGAGTCGGATTTCCACTTTATAGTAATTGCTTTTTTGGCAACTACCATAGTTAGAGACAACAAGGCCTTGCTATGTCTAGGCAATTCTGATTCTGTATCATAGCTCAGAAAAATCATCTCCCTCATCACAACAATCTGCCCACCCAGAATCTCAGACAGTGCCATTCTGCAGGGAATCCTTAAGGCCGGCCAACTCACTGCAGTAGCAAAAAATATGTTCCCAATTAACTCTCTCTTCCGTGTCATGCTTTCAGCATTTGCTATCTACATGAGGAAAAATTCTATCTACATGAGGAAAAATTGCCCTGGAGTCTACTTGGGGCATAAAATATCTACGTAAACATTTCCAAGCAAAAAATCCTAAATCTTCCAGATTTTGTTGCATATTTGGGGAGACATACATATATCCTGCCATTGTTTTTGGCAAAAATCATTATTTTAGTTATTATAGACAAACATTTTATAACCATGTTTAAAACTGAAACCAGCCTATATGAAGCTGGGTCTGATGGGTCTTTAGCGCCTTTATGTATTACACCCACCACAACTTTTTTTCAGGATGTTGGTGCTTCCTCCTCCTTTTAAAATACTGATGAGGATCTGGTAGCTTTTATCACTTACTTTCCTCCTAACTTCCAAACTTCCACAGGAATACCATTTGTTCCTGGAGACTGATTAAACATTACCCACTTTTATCTTATCTCCTCCTATCATAACTGTTAATTGTTGAGCCTCAGCTACAGCTAACCTTGGCATACTTACAAAAACTTACAAATGGCTTACACAAATATTCCCATTTGTATTTTTTTTTATTTCCACGTTTCTCTGCTTTATACAAATTTTATAAAATTTCTGAAATATCTCAAATATCTCTACAGCATCTTGTCATTTTTCTTGTTATAAGCTCCCAAGTTTGGAAACAACCTTTTCTTCTTTCTGCTGCCTAAATTGTGTTAAAAGTTTTCATGCTCAGAGGATATCAAAAACAATTGCTTAACAGCAATAATTCTAAACTCATGTATATTATCCAGATACTCTCTCATATTCTCTTTAGCACTCTGCAGCTGCACCTCTAATTTTTCTATGAGATTTCCCTAATTCTGCAATACATTAAGCTGTCAGTCCCTCTAAATAACTCTCGATAGTTCTTAACTCTCGCTGTTTCTTTAATTTCTACCCTACTGTTAAACTCAACTCCGCTTTCATTTTATCCCATCCACTAGCTATATCTTATGAAGAAATTTCTATCCTCCCTAATAGCTCTCAAATAATTTCCACTATCCATTCCTTATGCCTCTCTTTTTAACAGGTAGGTGGGAAAATGCCAGGGTCTCATTTTTACTTCATTACCCTGCATTGTTTATTTTGGTTATTATTGGTGCATGATCTGAAATTATTTGATGTGTATTCAAGCTATGAAATTTCTGTCTAGTCAAGCCCAATTATTGTACCTTGTTGAATGATGTGCAAATTGTCTCAGAATTCATACTACTGAATTCACATCTTTCATACCACATATTTTCAAACATTTCTTTAGAAATCCACCCTCTTTTGTGATCGTTCCCTTCAAGGTCCTCCAGATACATCCCCAGTGTTGTAAATCAAGTTCCAATCCTTATCTATGAGTAATATTCCTTGTTTAATATTATTTCTTATGCAATTATATTTATTAAATTACACCTGATTATTTCTCCCCAAATTTTCTTGAACTCCACAATAGCAGTTATAGGGGAATATAAATACATGCCAACATAAATGTCTTCCCTTGCCAGGAGCTCCGTACTACCATAAATCTACCATTACCTTTTTTCCTCTTCTAACACTATTACAGCTCCTCTAGCAATTAGTATAAGTACTCCCCTTTTCCTTTGTGCCTGATATTTTGCTGAATATCCATCCTGAAACCTTTTATCAAATTAACATGCTCACTTCTTTACAAATTTGTCTCCTGTAGCATTGCTATTTGCACTCTGCATTTCTTAATATAATTCAATACTCTTAGCTTTTTGTCTATACCTGTGAGGCCATTCACATTCCACAATAATATGGCTAGTGCAGCCATAATGATAAGACGTTATTCCCTTTTTTATATAACAACTTTTTAAAATGACTATTTCCAGCTTTTGTGTAGCATGCACCCACTAACATTTGGCAGGTTGATCCTTTATACAGTTTATTTTCATCTCATTTGAAGCTATGCCACATTACACAAGACTTTTGTTTTAATGAAATCTCTGGAACAAAACCCTCCAGAGCACCCACTTAACCTATTAACTTAAAGCAACCACACAAAGTAAATCTTCAAATAATTAAGTTTATCCCTCCTGATAGGAACAATTGTTCCAAAATGACAGCGGCATCCACAGGCATTACCCAAGTTAAAATTAACTTAAAACAAAGGGAGTAGGAGGTTGAAAAGTTGTGTCTGGGCAGCAGGATGAATGCCATCTCATGGATCAGCAGTACATAGCCTTCACTTAGCTAGAGTATGATGACGACTCTGGTTAATACAAGGCAGTACTGTACCCACATTAGATGAGAAAGGTCAAGTTCCTTCACTGAATCTACACAAAGTTTCAAGGAGGACAGAGGGCCTGGTTCATTCTTGTTTCATGTAGAAAGGTCTAAAGAAGGGATAATGAAGTTAAAAATCAACCAACTCAATGTTAAGTGAAAAGTACAGTTTTGTACCTACCATAAATGTAGATGTTCGAGTGCTAATACAGCTGTAGTCATAACAGATGGGTTCTCCTGCCATCAGGCGGGTCCTCGGTCGGCCGAATTCCAAAGTCTAGGTCCGGCGTCAGTTGTCGTCGCTTCTTCCCTGACATCAGTGCGACAGGGGTATAAAAGAACCAGCCGACGCCATTTTCTTCAGTTTTTCTTGCCCCAGATGTCAGGTGCCCCCAGAAGGAAGGCAATACATACAATTATGTAATAATGCAATGCAATATAATCAAAGACCAGTAGTTGCAAGCAAATACACCATAAAAGAAGACCCCTAGAGGGGAAGGAGGGAGGGAAACCTGGACTGCAGCTGTATTAGCACTTGAACATCTAAATTTATGGTAGGTACAAAACTGTACTATGTTCATCGTGCATACAGCTGCAGTCATAACAGATGGGTAGAATCCCAAAGCTAAGAAAGGGGTGGTAGGCACTAGGTGGAGCTAGGAGGAGCCAAAATGCCCTGCAAGACTGCAGTGGCACAGCCTGCTCTAGATTTGGAGTATAATGGTAGGTTGTAGTGCTTAGAGAAGGCATGCACAGAACTCCAAGTGGCTGCTTCTAAAATATCCTTGGTAGGAACTCCTCTGAGGAAGGCTGCAGAGGTGGCTCTGGCCCTGGTAGAATGAGTTCTAATGCCTGTAGGTACAGTTTTGCCATGAAAGGAATAGCAAAAGCGTATGCAGTGGGCTATCCATTTTTAGATTGTCTGTTTGGATATTGACTTTCCTTGAACTCCTACCGCATAGGCCACAAAAAGCTGTTCTGATTTTCTGAAAGGTTTTGTTCTGTCCAAATAATAACGCAGTTGTATGTGGATGTCCAAGGAATGCAGTAATCTCTCCCCTTTGTTTTGAGGATTAGGATAAAAAGGAGGTAAATGTATGGCCTGATTTAAAGCTACCCTGGCTACCACTTTAGGCATAAAGGATGGGTTGGTACGTAATGAAACTCTGTCCTGATGGAAGATGATAAAAGGCTGGACAGCCATAAGAGCCTGTAGTTCTGAAACTCTACAAGCTGAAGTGATAGCCAGAAGGAAAGCTGTTTTCCAGGACAAATATTGTAAATCTGATGAGGCAGCTGGCTCAAAAGGAGGCAAAGTCAGTTTTTCCAGAATGAAATTAAGATCCCAAGCAGGTATTGGTTGTTTTCTTGGAGGTCTTAAATTCTTAGCCCCTCTGAGGAACTGTCTTAATAGAGGGTGAGAGAATAAAGGTGGATCAGTGTTGTATTCTGCAGAAATGGCTGAGGCATGGATTTTGATGGAGGAGAACGAAAGTCCACTGCTTAGCAGTTCAGCCAAATATTGTAGTATTTGAGGTAAATTCAGTTTTCCAGGGCACTGGCCCTTTTTTTCATTCCAAACACAAAAACGTTTCCATTTTGTAGAGTAAGCTTTTCTAGTTGATGGCCTTCTGGCCTCCAAAATGACATCCTGCACCTCCTTGGAGAGCAGGGCCTGTTGCGATGCTAAGGAATCTTCCATGCGGCTAGATTGAGTGTTTTCCGCTGACTGTGAAGAGTTTTGAAGCTGTGCTGAGTCAGAAGAAGAGGCATTAGAGGCAGGGTCCATGGTGGGGAATGCGTCGGGCTCCTCAGGAGTGGGTACCAGTGTTGCCTTGGCCAGTCCGATGCAATGAGGATCATCTTTGGTCTGTCTGCTCTGGTCTTCAATAGGACTTTGGGCAGCAGAGGAAGAGGTGGAAAGGCATAAACTGTCATTGATGTCCAACTGAAAGAGAGAGCGTCCACTCTCCAGGCCTTTGGATGGAAGATCCTTGAGCAGAATTTTGTCAATTGATGTTTTTTGTGGGAGGCAGAGAGATCTATGTCTGGCCTTCCCCATTCTTGGATTATTTCTGTAAAAACTTTTGGATGCAACTTCCATTCGTGTGGATCTGTCATATTCCTGCTTAGGTTGTCTGCCAGTGTGATTTCCTTGCCTGGCAAGTACTGTGCTTGTATAGTTCCATTTGTAAGTCCATGGCCATGTTCCAAAGTGACATGGCCAGTCTGCATAGGGGATAAGAATGTGTTCCTCCCTGCTTGCTTATGTACCACATAACTGTGGTGTTGTCTGTTCTTATCAATAGCTGACCTGGTTGTAGAAGGTCCTTGAAAGCTGTAATAGCATTTATCACTGCTAGCATTTCTTTTTGATTGATGTGAAGGTGCTTTTCTTTTTGGGTCCATTTGCCCTGAATGCACCGGTCTGTCATGTGCACCCCCCAGGCGTAGTCCGAGGCGTCTGTTGTGATGACTTGATTTGCTTGAGGCTTGCTGAATGGAAGACCTGTGTTTGTTTGGCATGCTTGAGCCCACCACAGAAATTCCTTTTGCAGACATGGAATTAGTGGTATTATTGTTTCCAAACTGTGGCCATGTTGAGACCATATGTTTTTTAGGTACCATTGTAGTTTTCTCATATGCAGCTTTGCACATGGGATTAGTAAGATGCAAAATGCCATGAATCCCAGAGCCTGCAGGATTTTCCTTGCAGTCAGCCTGGTGCAATTTGCCAGTGTTCTGAAATATTGAATTAGTTGCCCCTGCTTCTCTGGCGTGAGGTAGGCCATCTGGGTGTTTGTGTCCAAATTGGCACCCAGGAAAATTATCTTCCGAGAGGGTATTAGTCTTGATTTCTCTTTGCTGACTGTGTATCCTAGAGAGTTTAATAACATTATTACATAAGCCAGATGTTTCAGAAGAATGTGCTTGCTGTCCGCTTGGATCAGGCAGTTGTCCAAATAAGGGTATATTTGTATCCCTTGAAGTCTGCAGTAGGCAATTACTGATGCCAGGCATTTTGTGAATACTCTGGGCGCAGTAGATAAACCAAAGGGCAATGCAGAGAATTGATAAGGGGTTGAACCTGCAAGAAATCTGAGGTATCTTCTGCAATTTTGTCTGATTGGGACATGCAGGTATGCCTCCTTGAGGTCCAATGTTACCAGCCAAGACTCCTTGCCCAGCATGGGAAGAAGTTGCTGTAGAGTGAGCATCTTGAATTTTGGTGCAGTAGGAATGTGTTTAGGATGGAAAGATCCAAAATAGGTCTCCAATCTTTTCCCTTCCTTGGCACCAGAAATAGCCTGGAATAAAAACCTTGACCTTGTTCGTGTGTAGGTACCTCTTGAATAGCTTTCATGTTTATAAGATCTGAAATTTGCTTTTATGCCTCTGCCCTTTGATTGTGTGGCAGGTTTGGCATGCCGTTCATTTTGGAAGGGTATGAAAATGGAATTTGTAGCCTATGTTTATAATATTCAGGATCCATTTGTCCTTTGTGACAATATGCCAATTTTTTGAGAATAGTGCCAGCTTTCCTCCTAAGGGGGCTGCCATTTGAGACCTGGTTGGCATGCAAAGGGGAAAGTCATTGGTTTTGCTTTCTGAAAGATTGCGAGTTGTCCTCACCACCTCTTTGTGTAGGAGCTTGCCATTGTCTGCCTCTGTACGAGCCTTGTGTTTGTCCTCTGCCCCTCGGGCGCCTGTATCTGCCTCTTTGGGGTCTGTCTGTGGCAGGAAAGGACCAGTTTTTGGAAGGCCAATTTCTACTAAAACGTGGGGGTTGAACCTGCAGAAATTCTTTCACAGTTTGCATTGATTTAGCCTTTTCCTCCATTTTCCGTAATACTTCCTCAGCATTTGCCCCAAATAGTACATCCTTTAGAAGAGAGGCGTCTAGTAATTTAGCTTTGACATGATCAGGCAAGGCTTGTTCCTTGAGCCAGGCATGCCTACGTATGACTGAGCCTGTAACAGCAGCTCTACATGAGGCCTCTAGAGCATCAAAACCACATTGTAAGGTATGTTTACCCACTTGTTCTGCACTATGCATCAAATCCTGCAGCTCCTTCATGTCTGGTTGTTCAGGTTGTGACATTTTATTTTTCATTTGAGATAACAGAAACTGTTGGTATTTTAGCATATGAAACTGACAGTTTAAGGCCCTCATGGATAAGGTAGCTGAGGTATATACCTTTTTCCCCACCTTTCTAAGGATCTGGAATCTCTCTCGGAAGGCAATGGGTTTTTGGCAATGGAGGCCTTAACTCCCTTGGGCCCCTGTGAGATGGTTTCTAGGTCAGCAGCATGGCTTTTGTATAGAAATTGGTGTGAGTCAGGAACCCTGTAGTACCGGTCAGGCTTAACTGGAGCTGGAGGAAGAGAGTCCGGGTTAAGGCAGGCCTCCGAGTAAACATCATCTAGGATGTCCAGGACAGGAGGTATAGCCAGAGGCCTGTGCTGGGGTAACAAAAGAAATTCTGAGCCTTTTCTTGGAATCTGAATAATCCTGGCCTTCCCAGTGGAAGTGTTCCCTTAAGGTATGCAGAGTTTCACCAAATGAGTAATCCTCAGGGGGGGGATACAGAAGGAATAGATTCCTCTGCATCAGAGTCTTCAAAAGGGGAGTAAGACTGTTCCTGATAATCAGAGTGCTCTGAAATAATGGAGCCCTGATCAGAGGAGGGGGAATCTTCCTCCACTCTGGGTCTTTTGTCCGGAGGTGGCTGAGAACCTTTGATTAGAGTAATTAAATCCTCAGCCATTTTAAGCATCTGTTTCTTAGGCATGGGGCCTGGAGATGGGCCCTGTGTAGCTGGTCTCTTAGGGTGCATGGTAGCTTTAGACATGGTGAAAGCCTTGATGGAGAAAGAAGAGGAAGGTCTGAAGACACCTTGAGTGGAGGTGGACCTGTCCACATTCTGTGTTTCAACTCCAAGCGTGGCTTCGGTATCTGTAGTCAGGGTGTGGGCCGAGGAGCCTGTGACCTTGGGTACAGGAGACACCGCCAAAGATGTGCCGTCGGTAATCAGGGGCTGCGTAGGCGCCTCGCTGAGAACCGGACCACGTGTAGTCGGCTTTGGCATGGTGTCGGTAGAGGCCGTGGACCTCGAGTGTCGGTCCTTGTCTTTGCGTTTTTTAGACAAAATCGGAGTATCCGACGACATAGTATAGTTAAATGCTTTCCCAAAATAATGCTGGGCGAACTCCGCCCGACGCTTAATAGTGCGTTTGTTGAATGTAGCACAAAAGCGACAGACCGAGACGTCATGGTCTGGGCCTAAACAAGGTATACAGAGGGAATGGAAATCCTTATGCGGTATTTGCTTCCCACAAGAAATACAATTATTAACTTTGTCCGACATTGGTCTGAGGCACGAAAAAGTTTCCCCAACGGGGTACTTAGCTTTTAAGAAGACTTCGGTTCCAAATTTTTCGTAATCTCAGGAGCTGGCCGACCGGCACTTGCGAACGGCTTCTGCTTCGGGCACCGCGCGGCAAGAAAGACTGAAGAAAATGGCGTTGGCTGGATGTCCTTCAAGGATGCATCTGCAGTCCTCACATATGGGTTGTCCTGCCTCAGGCAGCCCTTCGGTCAGCCGGATTGGCTGGTTCTTTTATACCCCTGTCGCACTGACGTCAGGGAAGAAGCAATGACAACCGACGCCGGACCTAGACTTTGGAATTCGGCCGACCGAGGACCCGCCTGATGGCAGGAGAACCCATCTGTTATGACTGCAGCTGTATGCACGATGAACATCAGGAGGATCCTACACTTACAAACTTGACCCAACCATATTTCATACATTTTATATATATTTATGTATGTGTATGTGTCTCATTAATAGACGGATGTTTCATACCTACATTTTGAGCTTTCTACTTCATAACTCAGCGCTACTCCCCAGCATCAAAAGATAACACCTGGCAGAAATACACAAACAGAAAAACTGAACTAACAAATCCTATGCGAGAAATAAGGTCATCAGACCCTCTGAAGTTTTTCAAGAAACTTTATGACAAGGGCTTAACACTCACCTCTAGAACATTTAAAATGATGGACACACATGTTGTCTGTAAGCACAAAGGACAATGAAACAAACATTTCCTAGCACACAACATAAGCTTTTATAAAATGAGATGAAACAAAAGCTAACTTACAAGAAAAGTCTTTTCATATTTTAAATCAAGCTAATAAGAGTCTCAACCTAGTGTCCCACCTAAAATGTGTAGAGAACAATATAAAACACAAGTCACTTCTCAGGCAACAACATACTGTCTATATTTGTATCCGAGTACACCCCATGACAAGAGCCAGGAACATCAGTATCTTTTGCCTTGGCAAACTTTTAGGCAGCTGACATCAACATCATGTGATACACAAGCATGTGAATGCTGAGCACCCCTGCAGATACCTTGTGCGGTGGTGCTGCAACTACAGTGTAGCTGAATTTGTAAGGGGGACTTAGTCTTACAATAATACGGACATTTCTGAACTGTTTATGTGTCAGATGATTTTGCCATTACCCACTTTAATGTAACAGTCAAAGCAAATCTTTACTTATTACTTCAACTGTGACTACAAAAAGTTGCATGATATTTGAAGTCTCATTGAATAAAATGCTGTATTATCTAATGACCAGCAGTTCAACAAAAATAAAACAAACTGAAACAACAAATAAATGCATTATCATCCCCTTTGGGAAAGTGGATATCCTTGCTAATTATATTACAGACAGCACCTTCCAACGTGTAGACCCAGCAGTACGTGATCTGGGTACTCGGGCAACAGTAACCTAAACTTTGACCACCACATATCCACAGTAGTAAAGAAATCCTATGTGGCACATCTAGAGCTAAGGATGTTATAATTCCATCATACTTGGCCCTCATCAGACCAATAATTTGAGTACAATGCTCGGTTTTGCAGGCACCTCACCAGACACCTGCAACAACTGGAGAGACCACAGTGGTTTCTCACCAAAAAATTACAGGGTACACCAAAGAAGTCTTAAGTGGAAAGACTGGAAAGCCTTGTCACTGTATTCTGTCTCCTACAGGTTGCAAAGGGGTGACCTGTGATTGGCTTACATGGCAGTGTCTGATCTGGCCCTGATGGAAATTGAGACACATTCATAAAACAAACGGCACAAGTGTAATTTGCTCCAGGGATCTTAACGTAGCCTCTGACATGAACAGGTCATGCTGGAGAGATAGATACACTCCTCTTGAACAAGGTTCCAATTCACGTGAAACAGAGCCCCTCCCTAACCCTCTTCAAATACAACCTAGATCAATGGATGGATGACTGCAAATTCATTCCTGGGGTGGTGCCCATGTCCCTCCTGGATGGATGACTGCAAATTCATTCCTGGGGTGGTGCCCATGTCCCTCCTGGACAGAGGAAGCCATTGTTAACTACAATAGACCCTTACCTCTGTGAACATGACTCAGCTAACCGACAGTTGGGAAAACTCTGGATAAATAGGGTTAGACTTGTAAGGGCTCTAGGGCCATTAGCCTATTAACTGTCTATGAATCTATAACTGGCATTAATATATAATACTATAACATATATTTGTGGACTATACAACCATTCCTAAAACAAATTAACAAAGTCTTCATTTATGGATTAAAGCAAATTTCTGATCTCCACTTACCTTTCTTTCTTCCTGAAAGTTTGCAAAAGAGACCGCTTTTTCACATGAATCCTCTGTTACCTGTAGGAGGTCAGCTGGGAGGTCATGTTGATCAGTTAAAGGAACTTCTGCCATGTCCGCCTTTTCCTCCCGACTCATAATCTGCCTGCGAGACACTGGATTCTGGAGAGTGGTACAAAACAAAAGACAATACCATCAACATATCCATGTTCTGTGTAGCCTGTTCTCTCTAACACTGCTGCTATGATTTTAATACAAATTGCCTGTGGCTGCTCACATCTGGAAACATACTGACTACTGGACTACTTCATCAAAATAACTTATTTACTGTTTGAATCTTAGAGGACCATAAATGTAAAATGGCTCAGAGATGTTTTAGGGCAAGGGCCAAGGAAGGAGAATTCTGCATTCACCACAATTGTTCTGAAATCCATACCAAATCAGTTATTAGAGTTTGCTACAAGAGTAGCATAGTCTTTAATTTACTGAGCACTTTATCCTGCTTGGAATGAAAACCATCCTGTGTCAAAACATTCTGAGTGTATTGTTACACTTGCTCAAAAAACAAATCTTACACTTACTGTGCTGTATTGACTACCCTTGACTATTTTATGCATCTTTAGCTGTTACCAACTTACAGTCTGCTCAACTACTAAAATTAGAACAAAGCTGTAAGACTGCTAAGCTGGCAGGAAAACCATCTTAAATTTCACTACCATCTCACACTTAAAAAAAAAAAAAAAAAGATTGGATAGAGCAACCTAACATTCTATAAAATTAGTGTTTTAAATGGCCTATAATATCATGTATAAAGAAGAAATGTAACCAGTCGTCATCAGTACAATGGATGCTAAATCAGAGCATAGCACTTGATCAAAAATCATTTAATTTTTTAATGGGGTTCCTTACACCCTGTATAATGTATCAAAACAATGAACACAATACGTAATTACAGTCATGCTGGCTTCCAGGTCTTGTGTATTTCAGATCTGCATTACCTGAACATTTATAAAGTAATGGATACGCCAAATTATTTTTTACTCCAGGATAATCCATTTTATTCTTACTTGTCTCTTTTTTTATAAGATACATTCAATTACTTTATACATATTGCTTAGAAAATGTGCTTGTGATATAATGGACATTTCTAGGTCTTCATATAAACAGAAAATGTTTCATTCATTTTTCCATGGAGTTTGCAATAACGTCTTCAGTTTACGTAACACCTCTCTGTTTTCAGATCTGTATAAACATATCAACATTCTGTATTACATTAGTGTCATACTGTTTATATTTCATATTTGTCCGGGCATCTTTACCGCAGATTTGCTCTTTATATAATTGAATGGAATGTCTATATATTCACAGTGCTATCTTACATGGATTAACATTATGTCATAAATTTGACTTAGTTTACTTGTTTATACTTTGTATAATATTAAGTTTTTATAATGTATATACATGCACACCATGTATCGACATCCCAAATGGACACCACAGAACATTTAAAATGCTAATCTTAACCAGCTAGTATGCATTTGCCAACAACCAACCTTGGCACATGTAAAACTAAAAAGAAAAAAAAAACATTTAAAACAATTTTTGTCCTGCTGCACCCACCATACACCAAATGAATTACATGGACCAACTCCATAATTGCACAAAATCAGGGAAAGGGAATATTCCCAAAAGTACAGTTGTGTATTGTTGCAGTCATTACATTTGGGTAATCTGCTGGCAGGTTGCCCTCAGTCAGCCTGAATATCAAAGTCTTGGATCCTGCGTTGGTTGCTGTCTCCTCTTCCATGATGCCAGGTCGTCAGAGGTATAAAACATGCAGCCGATGCCATTTTATTTCGTTTTTCTTGCCCCAGATGTCAGGTGCCCCCCAAATGGGGAGCAAAAACATATATATATATATATATATATATATATATATATATATATATATATATATATATAATATATATATATATATATATATATATATATATATATATATATATATATATATATATATATCCCACTTGGATCCGATGAAGGGATTGGAACCGGTGCTGAGACCGTTGGATCCGAGGGATCAGTGTGCTCCAACCTGAACGGAGCTGAAGGCACACTGAATCCCTCGGATCCGAAGCTCGGGCCTTGGCTCCGAGAGGTCGGATCTGACGATGGAACCGACAGACTCGAGGGCAGGGTCGGATCCGAAGTACCCAGTACTGTCGGCGCCGACCCACCCCCGGCTCCAACGCTGCCCGGCTCCAAGCGTTCCGAACCCAGGAAGCAGGTCAGAGAAGGAGCTATCGGAGCAAAAAAGGGTGTCGAGATCCCCCCCAAAGGGGGTGGAGGCAGGAGCACTCCCATCTGCAGCTGGGCTTGGATGAACCTTCTCATCATCCGGTCCAAGTCTGCATCAGACAGGCTGTAGGTGGATCTTGACGAGGCCACCGAGGCAGGCCTGGAATGCCGCCTCGATGACCTCAACGGAGATCGGGTCTCCTCCTCCTCGGGTCCCGGGGAGAAGCAAGGTGATCGGAGCCGAGGAGGAGGAGACCTGGAAGCCATGGAGGGAGAAGCCTGCTTAGCTGGGGGGGCCGAAGCGGAGGTCTCGGCCCGCCACTTGTGGTGTTTCTCCCTCCTGGCCTCCCTGTCCTCTGGCGCCTTAGTGGGAATTTGAATCCCGGCCGGGAGAAGGGGGGCAGGAGTGGCCACCACCACAGGCTGAGGAGGTGTCATGGGAGTAGCGGAGGCCGAAGCTGAATCCGAAGGCAAAAGTCCCACCAGGACCACCTTCGACCTCCGCTCCTTCAGTGCCCTGGGGTTGAACGCTGCACAAATGGTACATCCTGAGGACAGGTGTTCAACCCCAAGGCACCGAACACACAGAGTGTGGCCATCTGCTGGAGAGAGCTTATGGCCACACTCGGTGCACTTAGAAAAAATGGGGCCTCTGCCATACCCAAAACTAAATAAAAGCTACACAAACACACTAGGCCCCAAACGCAAGCACACTAACGATCAGCGAGGGGAGGGTAAACACTAAAAATTTAAAAATTAACTGACTAAAGGGAAACCTAACACACACACACTCTGATTAAACTACTGACAAAGTAGGCTGATTAGACCAAAGAGTCACTTATCTCAAAAAATTGCCAGGAGCTCGAAATCCAGCTGACACACTCAAGAGCGGCAAACTAGATCTGAGGTCATTTGGGGTTGGCAGGGGATTATGGGTGAGGGGAGAAGCTAGGAGCTCGGATCCATAGCTGTATAAATAGTTGCCGGCTCGGATCCAATATCGGATCCAAGACCCACAGGTTGCTGACAAATGAAGTCCCTACTCCAGATCATTTTTTAAGTAATATCAAAAATAAACCAAACACCAATAAAGCCATGACTTGTCCAACTTCTCGGTCCCCAAGAAAAAACTGGAAGGGGGTTAGGAAGGTGGGACTTAAGAATGAAGGGGAGATGAACAACTGACATGGAACGTTATGGTGAGTACATAACTTCTTTATGTAAAGTTGTTCTATCTCGCCTTCATTCTTACTGATGGGCTAGCGTCCCAAGCACCATCCTTCTGGGGTGGCTCATGGGAGTATATTCCTCAGGACAGTGGAACCAAAGGAGGCCCTCTCCCTGGAGGCCCTATCCACTTTGTAATGAGTGATGAAGGTATGAGGCCTAGACCATGTGGTTGCTGCACAAATGGAATCTACTGGTAATTTGGCCAAAAAGGCTGAATATGTGGAAACAGCTCTAGCTGAGTGGGCCTTTACTTTCTGATGCAATGGCGTAGGCATAGAATTGTATGCAAAGGAGATGCAATCTGATAACCATTTTGATAAGGTGGTTTTTACCACTGGAGCACCTTTCTTTGAATCTGAAAATGAAACAAAGAACTGTTCTGATTTTCTAAAGTTCTTAGTCCTGTGTAAATAGAATCAAACTGCCTGTGGACATCAAGCTTGTGCAGCATATGTTCCATCTTATTAATATATTTAGGGGAAAACACAGGTTTGTCTCAGGACAAATCCATCATTTTTACCCAAGGTTTGTTCAAAGTGAAACTATCATTATGAAAAATTAAATATGGGGGTTTGATGGACAAGGCCTGTAACTCTGAAACCCTCCGAGCAGAAGTAATAGCTACTAGAAGTATGATTTTCCAGGATAGATATTTCAGGTCACAAAATCAGGCTGGTTCAAATGGGGGAGGATGATTCGTAAAAGAACAAAATTTAGATTCCATGGCACAGCCAGAGATTTAATGGGTGATATGAAATGAATAGTACCCTTGAAAAAGGCTTTAGAGAGTTTGTGATATGATATTAGACCCCTGAACACCAAGATGAAAGTTAGAAATTGCTGCCAATTGAACCTAATGGTTGCTGCAGCTGCCCCCTCATTGAAAAGTTTAGTCAAAAACTCTAAAATGGATGAAACTGAAGCCAGATACGGGTGAATATTGTTTTGAAACACTCATATCAAAAACCTTTCCCATTTACCTGACTATTCTTGGAACTGGAGAAGCCAAGCTGTCAATTTAAGGGCATGAAGGGGAGAATGAAGAGCCCCTGACGAATGAATCAGAAGATCTGGAACTGGGTCCAGGATCCAAGGTTCTTCCAATAGATGAGGCTGAAGGAAGGGGAACCAAATCTGACGAGGCCAGTAAGGGGCTATTAGAATGATGATCTTTCCCAAAGCCTTGGCTTTCTGTAAAACTTTGAGTATCAATGGAAAGGGTGGAAAGGCATAAAGGAGACTCGAGGGCCAATTTTGTACAAGCGCGTCCCTTGGGGAATCTCCCATAGGGGGGATTAGGGCAAAATAGCTGCTGCATTTCATCTTTGTTGGAGTTGCAAAGAGATCGCAGCAAGGCTGGCCCCATCTGTGGAATATCCTTTCCGCTACTTCTTTCTTCAGGGACCACTCATGAGGCAATAGAATTGTTCTGCTCAGTTTGTCTATCACATTGGACCTCCCCGGGATGTGCATTGATATCAGAAAGCACTGGGTGGAAGTTGCCCACACCATACTCTCAGGGCCTCTCGACAGAGGGGGCAAGACGTGGTTCCTCCTTGTTTGTTCATGTACCAGACCACTGACATGTCTGTCTGAACTGCAAGAGTCCCTAGAGGAAGCGATTCTTGAAAGGACTGCAACACTAAGTACCGCTCTCATCTCTAGGACACTGCTATGCAGGTGAGCCTCGTGTTCCTTCCATGCGCCTTGGGCTGCTATTCCCTGATAATGCCCCCCTCACCCTATCACAGTGGTGATAGGAGTGGGTAGAACAAAGGGATGACCTACTGTTACTTGATGAGATGTCAGCCACCACCGAAGGTCCTTCTTGCAGGAGTTTATTACAATTTGATGTGATGTTGGAAGTTCTTGAAAGGACCATTGCGTGAACAGGAGCCATTGCAGTATATGCATATGCATTTGACCTAAAGGAATCGCAATGATTGCTGCCGCCATTGTCCCCAACAATTTGAGCACCATTGAAGCTGGACCTTTTTCTTTTGACAGAAGGTTCAGGACCTGTTTTTGTAGAACACAAACCCTTTCTGGTGGAAGTTTTAAGGTCATGGTAATGGTATCAGGATTTGCTCCTATAAAAACAGTACGTTTCGATGGTGACAAGGCAGATTTTTCTAAATTTATGGTAATCCCCAACTGACTTCAGAGGTTCAAAGTTGTGTCCCTTGCTTGCATGAGTTGATGCCTGGTGGTGGCAGTGAGGAGTGAGTAATCTAGGTATGGAAACCCCTGGAATCCTAAATGCCTCAGGTAAGCCGTGACCACTGCCATGGATTTGGTGAACACTCTGGGGGCGGTAGTGAGACCAAAGGACAGAGCTTGAAACTGGTAGTGACTGGCCCCCAGCCGAAAGCAGAGATGATCTCTAGATGGTCTGGCCATTTTGGTGTGGTAATACGCATCCTGGAGATCTATCAAGCACATCCAATTGTCTTTTCCTAGAAAAGGAAGTATCGACTGTAGCGTGACCATCCAGAACTTTGTCTTTTTGACAGATTTGTTCAGTCTGCTGAGATCCAAAATGGGTCTCCAGTCCCCCTTTTTCTTTGGAACTAAAAAGAACCTTGAGTAAGTTGCGGATCCTCTCTGGTCTGCTAGGACTGGTTGGATGACTCTTTTTTCCAGCAACCTTTGAATCTCTATGGTTACTTGTTCCCTGTGACTGGGTGGAACGTCTGGGATTTTTCTTTCGGGAGGGGGGGGTGGCAAAGGGAATAGAGTATCCTCTGGATATGATGCTTTGCACCCAGCAATCTTTTATTTTAAGCCAGGCGTCTGGGTAGAAAGATAAGCATTCCCTGACTGCCTCCAGAGATGGACAGGCGGGCCTCCTTTCAGGAGCACTGATAGGGCTTCCCAAAGAACTGATATCTGTCACCCTGATTCTGTGGACCCCCTCTGCCATGTGGACAGCATCTTCCATTATTACCCCCTCCTCTGCCTCTAGAGGGGGGTTCACCACGTGTGTCTTAAAAAGCTCCTTGACTTTTACAAAACCACATCTTCCCTCCCTTCTGACCTTTGGGATAAAGTCTGGTAGAGGTGGAAAAATGGACACCGATGGCAGATAGAATCTTCCCATCTTGCTCACACCTGGTAAGAGTTTCCTTCACTTTGGGTCCAAAAAGGGATAAGCCATCGAAAGGGGTGTTAAAGGATGACAAAGGGCTCCGCAAAAAACATAAGTGCATCCAGGAACGTCTCCTAAAATCAAGTCCTGTATCTGCTGCCCTGCTTGTTCCATCAGCTGCGTTCGAGACCAGACACATGGAAGAGTTTACAAGAGAATTGAGGGTAGCAAGCTGGGAAGTTACTTTATCTGATACCCCTACTGCTACTAAACCCTGTAGAGTATCTCCCAGCTCTTTTAGGAGATCTCTTTGCAATCTAGTAAAATGCATGAGATAGTTCAGCGATCGGAGGGCAAAAGTTGCTGAACTAAACATGCGCTTTTCATATCAGTCCATGATCCTAGAATCCTTATGAGGAGGATGGACAGACGTAGGGGTTTGACAATTCCTTCTCAGTAGCTACTGTCACCACCATGGCTTCAACGGGTACTCCTTTGGTTAGAAAGGCCTTGTCCTGGGGGGAAGTTATAAATTTATTAGGCTTCCAAGGGACAGGTTCCATGGTATCCAGGGACTCCCACGCCTTTCGAGAGACCAGTTCCATCAGCTCATCAAAAGATGGAGACACCCATGTGGTGGAGGGCCGAGACCAGAAAGCCTTCAGGAGGACTATCTCATCAATATGGTCATGGGCTTCCAGCCACCCTCTGTTTAAGAATTTCCAAGATATATGTGAAGGAGATATCCTCCGAGGTGGACCACGGGGACCCTTCTGACTCATCTAAATCAGTGTCTGAAGTGACGGATTCCTGCGGGGAATCCAGATGCTTCCTCTTGCATAACCACTTCCTGGGGAGCCTCATCAGTGGGGGCTTCTGGTGAGGTCTAGGAAGAGCAGGGTTCAGCCAATGGGGCATCCTGAGGCTCTGGGTCTCTACAGTTTTGTGAGATCTGTGAAGCAGAGGCAGACACAAGTACTTTAGGGGAGGAGGTTACCGGTCCTGATGATGTGAAGTCCCGAGGGGACAATACTCTCCTCATGGCATCGAAAGCCCCCCAGCTCCGATGAGAAGGAACTCCTGAATCCAAAGAGGCAGGTGACTCCCTCCGCACCGGTGGGCTCAGAGCCCGAGGTAGGTGCCAAACTCATCCACGCCGAAACCCTGAGAGGTAAAGTTGGAACCGAAAAGTCAGTTCAACTATCCTCTCTGGACACAATCGGTGAGTGTCAGCTCCTAGACTCCACAGTTGGCGCAGAGGAAGCCTGAGCTGTCGGAACTGATAGGCCTAGAACAGGTGTTGATCCTGATGGTTCCACGAACATCAGCTCCAAACACTCTGGCTCCGAAACCTTGTGTTTGGTTGGAGGAGGAACAGAAGAAGCAGGAAGGGTTTTGGATGGTTCCGAAGCCCCGAGGGTCGGCCCCAACAAAAGTCTGGCCAGCACCAGTGTCTGCAGAAGTCTCTGCACCACACGATCCACATCCATGTCCAAAAGCCTTGAGGCCAAGAAGAAGCTAAAGATGATGCCACTGATTGGAAGATAAGTGATTTGAGGGTAGGAGATACCAATACCGGGGACCGGCTCCTACCAACAACCGTCTGTTCCAAAACTTGCGGTGCCGAGGCAGATGGTTTAACTGTTACTTTAGAGGACTATGAACCTTTCTTCGGCTCCGACCCAGAAGTTGTTTTTGAAGATTTAGACGTCTTGTCCTGGAGGTATTGTCTTTTTCCAGTGATTCTTGAAAGGAAGATTTTCCTAGACCTCTAGCAATCAACTTACTCTTCCTTTCATGCAACACTCTACTGCTAAAAGAATGGCATATGGAACAGTCCTCTTGCAGGTGGACCTCACCTAAGCAATAAACACATTCTGAGTATCCATCAGTTATGGACATCTTTTGTCCACACTTAGGACACTTCTTAAATCCAGACTTTGATTTCTCTTGCTGAGACATGCTACAAGGAAGAAACAATCCACAAAGCAAAAAACTATATGTATTTTGGTCAGAGCACTACCAATATACATATATATTGATGCCCTAAGAAAATACTGTCTAACAATAACCTATAACTAAAGTGTATACACACACACACACACACACACACACACACACACACACACACACACACACACAAAGGCAAAGTTACAAAGCCTTCTAATCTAAACAGGCAAAATTAACCCTTTTAACATACAATTCAGCCCTAAGAATAAAACGGTCTCAAAGGAACGACATTAACCTCCAAGTTTAGGCCATCAAGAAAACACAGCAAATAACTATGAACTATATATATATATATATATATATATATATATATATATATTTGAAGCACACTAAGTAGGGAAGGGAGTTTTTAACTAGGCCTAAATAAAACGGTCACACAACGAAGAAAACTTCCTATAAACTAAGGAGTGCAAAAGCACTACGGATAATTCTCCTGTACAAAACTAACCAATCTAAAGTACTACTAGCTAAATTTGAAAGAAAAAAAATTAACAATAAGTGTAACAACAAGAAATATACTTAAATTTCACTGGCCAGAGCTGGTGAAATGCACGATCTGTTGCAGTGGCAAACAAGATCTGATGGAAGCATCAGTGAATCATGGGATAGAGAGTAAGCCATGAGCTGGTTGAAGACCGAGCTTATGCATTTTGTCCAAGTCGGAACCGTGGATCAGCTCCGAACCCATCAGTAAGAATGAAGGCAAGAGAGAACAACTTCACATCATGTACTTCAGAAGAAAGTTTTTCAGGAAAAAAAATTGAAGTCCGTTTTTGCTGCTGGCTCAAAGGATGCTGAAATCAGTTTTTCTAAAATAAAAGCCAGGTCCCACAGAGTTGCAAGATCTTTGTAGAAGGGTATGGACAAAATTACCCCTCTTAAGGAACCTTTATATCCCCCACTGAGAGACCAAGATTAATGACAGAGGCCTTCAGGGTATGCTTAGAAAGAAGTCAGGTGAACATTTACTGCAGAGAAGCAAGCTTTCTTTACAAATACCTCTGATAATGACACAAGGACTGTGGAAAAAGCTATCATGAATGGGTCTAGTACTTGCTGCACTGACCACATAGCACATTTGTGCCACTTACTTACTTATATATTTGCGTAGTCAAAGCCTTCTGGAAAGCTGCTATTGTAAGACCACCCTCAGAAGGTAAGCTGGGTCCATGGCTATCACTGCAAATGAAGAACTCGTGCAGTTAAGTCAATTTACTGAATGTCCAGTTGAGGCTTGCTGGATGAGTGAGAAAGAAGTCTTGGACGATGCTCCAGTAGGAGGGTGTCTCCTTATCAGGTGAAGCCAAAGCACTGGGAACCAAACATGGGGCCAAAATGAGGCTCCAATAATGACTTTGCATGCCTGACATTCTGAATGAATATCATTATGAGAGGCAGTGGAGTAAAGGCACAGGGCCAAGTATGGACTGCAGCATCTCTGGGAATCTGACCCTATAGAGGGATATGTTGCTGCATTTAGTGCTGGAGGAAGAGGCAAAGAAACTGCAGAAATGCTTCTCCCAGCAGCAGAGGCATCCCCACTGCAGACTTTCTTAGATATTATTTGTGAGGCAGGGTGGCAGCACAGTGTGTGTGCAGCGAATGTGAGGCATTTTGTCTAACATTTGCTCAGTTTTTCTGCCAAAGAATTGGCTTGACCTGGGATATGCATTATCACCAGAAATCACTGGGAGTTGATGGCCCATTCCCACACGCTCATTGCTTTGCTGGGATGGGTAGGATTTAGTTCCCACTTGTTTGCTGATATACCACACTACAGCCATTTTTTGGAGTATTTATCACATCCTGGAAATAAACATTCCTGAAAGAAAGAATATTAATGCGTAGCTGGGTCTCTTGCTGTACCCATGTTCCCTGGATGCAACAAGAGTTGGAAATTCATGCTTTGAGACACTGGGTCATGAAAATGTGAGAATCATTTTTTAACCCCCCTTTTTCTCATTTCCTATATGTGGTTGGCATGTTCTGCCAACTGCTATATGTTCTCTCTATTCAGTGCACTCTCCTACTTTCCTCAACATCCTTTGATGTTCACAGCTATATACTAGGCTAATGACCACCAGGGCCTTTATAAGCCTAGCCATGCAGTCCAACCTGTGTTCCTTATGCATCACTGGCATTTATTTGGAGGGGGTATGTTGGTAAGGAATTTTCTAGAGGATATGCAAGGGGTATGTTAGTTTGAGCATTAATGTCTGGTTCTGTCTATAAGAGACGTGGGGCCAGACCTAATGTGTATTTCTGATTTCCCATCCACTGATCAAGGTTACACTTAAATAGGGTTAGGGATGGACTCTGCTTTATATGGATGGGGGAAGCCTGTTCCAGAGCATGGGGATCCTCTGAGACACGTCTGTCTTGTCAACATGTCTTGTTTATGTCACAAGCAAAATTTAAATCCCTGGATCTGGTGGTTCTGATGCTGTTCGTTTTGCAATGTGAAAAAGGTCCGTCAGAGCTGGATTTGAGGATGTTTTCTTTGCCAAGCATATACTGCTTCTCAGTAACCTGCAGTAATATACAGATACAGACAGAGCTTTAAGGTGATACACAGCAATATGTTTATACCCTGGATTCTCCTGGTAAGGGGCATTCCAACATTTGTATGTGTCTGGTCATGTGTATGCTGAAAAGGGCATTATACTCAATCATGGGTCTGATATGTGCCGAATAAAAAGTGACACTATGACTTCCCTGGACCTGGATGCCATGTCCCTACTGATAAGATGGACGACATAGAATGATTTTCTTACTAACTTGGCCACACATTGGTCAAAGGCCAGACTACTGTCTACATATGCCCCTAGATCCCGGACTACCAAAGTTAAATCTTAGGGGTGTCTTACTGATGGAGAAACAAGCTTAGGTTACAGTTTTCCACAAAGGCACCATAATGCATTTTTTGGCATTGAATTTTAGTCCGTGACTTTGGCCCCAGTCATTTATCTGCATTAAACCCACTTGTAAGATGTTTGTGTCATGGGGGGAATCAATAATAGCTCCCAATATGCAGTCATCTGTGAACTTGGTCAGCCAAAGGCCCTTGGGAAGTCCCAGCATGGAGCCACTGGCCACCAGTCTCTTAGTGGAGGTGATATCACCAATCGTGTCTTCCTGGGTCCTGTCATCTTAACTTCCTCTGGTCATTCCCAAATCTTCACAAAATTGTCTTGTTTTCCTGTACATGGGCCTGGACCACTGTAATCTGTTTTCTAACCTTCTCTGCAGGTGTAGCTACTTTGGCTTCTGCTTGTCATCATCTCTTTGTCTGTCCCACAGTGTGTTATCCTAACACCCACCTCAGGCACTTCCATCTCCATCATCACTAGCTTCTTCAGCTGCTCTGTATTCACTGCTCAGGTTTCTGTACCATACAGTAGTACTGGTTATACTACTGTTTTGTACACCTTACATTTCAGCTTCTTTGGCACTCTTCTGTCACACACTACTTGGCACACTTTGCTACCTAGATGAAGCCCCTTTGATTATAGCTTAGACCTCCTCTTTTAGACTTCCTTCTCCAAAAAAAATACCACTCCAAGATACCTTAAGGTGTTAACCTGTTCCACTACTTACCCTTCTATCTCAATTTTGCTCTTCTTTGGATTTCCCCCATTTGATGCCATGATAACTCTTCTTGTCTGTATTCAGTTTCATTCCATGTGCTTACCATTCCATGCATCTTTCACTTGTTGAAAGTCCTGTTTAGAGACACAGGATATGCTCATCAGCAGACAGAAGCTTTGTTGAAATATCTCCTCCACTTTGTTAAACTCCAACAAAACAATTAACAGATGTGGGCTCAGAGCTGAACCAGGACTCACCACCACTCCAACTGGGAACCATTCTGTAAGTCTTAACACTGTTTGTACTTTTGTCACTGTATCATTGCAGACAGACTGCTGTAATTCTACCAGTGTTTCTGAGGCTTCAAATCACAGAATTATCCAAAAAAGCTTTCTTGGGACCTTGTCATATGCTTTTTCAAAGTCTAGGCATGCGTAGTTGGACTCATCTCTAGCTTCTTCTCCACGATTTGTCTCATTTAAAACGTTGAGTCAGTTGTGCTGCATCCTGAGCTGAATCCAGACTACTCACCCCCATATTTCTCTCTACTGTCCTGTATACTAATTTATTCCTCACCCTCTCCAGTGCTTTCATGCAGTGTGATGGGAATTTGATAACTATATTGCCCATAGTTGTGAATGTCTCCTTTGTTTTTGTACATTGGCACTAGACTGCTTATTATCCAATGAAATGGGATACACCTTTCTCCCCATACTGCTATGACTACCCTCAGGATCCATTTCTTCCCTAACCCACAAAATATCTTGATCATATCTGCCATGACCTCATCTGAGCCTGCTGCATTCCCTGACTCATTTTCCTTAGTGTTGTTCTCGCTTCCTCTAGGGTGGGCTCTTCTTCCTCTTTCATCAAAAACTGCAAGGGTATATAGCTTGTGGAGGGTTGTAGGTTCATAGGTAGGTACTAGGCTATCTGCCCGAAGGCATTTATAAGCCTAACCAGAATGTGTTGGCTTTCGCCGCACCCTTAGATTAGTTCCCTGTGCATCTGTCCAGCAGAGCCACTGAAGTGATCCTCAGGGTAAACTTTGTTTCCCATCCACTCGTTAAGGTTTCTCTTGAAGAGGGTTAGCGAGGAGCTCTGGCTAATGTAGACTGGAATCTTGTTCCAGAGCATGGGAAGTCTCTGGGACAGGAATCTATCCCTCCAGCATGTCCTATTTATTGCTGTAGTGAGGTTTAGATCCCTAGAGCGTGTGGCTCGAAGGCATTTGGTTTTCTTTAGGTGGAGCATGTCCATCAATTCTGGGCTGGACATGGCCTTCTATGTCAGGCAGAGATCACCTCTGAGTACGCGGTCTTTCCAGCTGTTGCAGGTGTCTTGTAAGGTACATCCCAAATGGGGCATTGTACTCTATATGATGGGTCTGATGAATGATGCCTAGAGGGGCACAATGACCTCTTTTGATCTGGATGGAAACCCTTTTGTGATTAGGTGGGCCATATAGAAGGATTTTCTAACCACTTTGGCAATGTGATTATAAAAGGAGGTTACTATCTACTTGGGTCACCAGATCCCTTACTGCGTGTTCCATATTTAGGGGGCTACCACCTATGTGGTAGTTTGTGGGTACTTAGTTTTTTTCCAAAGGGGATGACTATGCACTTTTTGGCATTTAGCTTGAGGCCATGGTTTTGACACCAGGTATCTGTCTCAGTGAGACCCTTTTGGAGGATGTCTGTCAGCCGAAGAGTCAATTATAGCCCCTAGTTTGCAGTCGTCAGCAACCTTGGTCAGCCATAGTCCTCCTGTGCTTGCCTGTACCTCTGAGAAGTATATGCTGAACAAGAGGGGTCCTAGGACTGAGCCCTGGGGAACACCACTTGTAACCGGTTGAGTCTCAGACCTACCACCCGCTACTCTCACCATGTGGGTTCTGTCTGTGAGCCTGTTGGCAACCCATCTCGTGAAGTAGGGGTTTATGTTTAGGCTAGTGAGCTTGTCTATAATACCCGAGAAGGGAATGGTGTCAAAGGCCTTTTCTGAGGTCTAGGTAGGCTTTGTGGGCCACCTCTCCCTCGTCTATAGCCTTGGTAACTCTCTCAAATAAGTCCACCAGGTTTAGGAGGCATGATCTGACCTTAAAGCCGAACTGGGTAGGGTTCAGTGTTTGGAGGTTCCCAATGTCTCTGTTAATGAGATCCATGATGATGTGCTCCATAGCCTTGCAGACCAAGCTAGTCAGGCTTATAGGGCAATAGTTCCCGGGGTTTGTTGTGGCTCCACCTTTGTAGAGTGGAATAACAATTGCTGTGCGTCACTCTATGGGCACATAGCCTGTGGAGAGGCTGAGTTTAAACAGTGTGTTTAGGCGAGGGGTTAGTTCATCTTGGAGCTCGTATAGGACGCAGCCTGGGACACCGTCCGGTCCTAATGATGCTGTGTTTTTGGCTCTGGAGAGGGCTGTTTTAACCTGAGTGTCTGTGATTTCAGGGGCACTACATTCTTCTGGTATGGTTATAAGCCCATTTGGGGGTGAGAGGGGGGGGTTAAGTTTGTACTGAACCTGTCTGCCAGGATGTTGGCAATGTCAGTCAGTTCAGTGTATTTTGTGCCATTTTGCACTAACTCAGAGCAGATCTGAGAATTGTCACTTACATTTTTGCCATAGCTAAAGAATACCTTGCGGTTATCTTTGGAGTCCTTGGCAATTTCTCTTTCAAAGCTAGCCTTGGATTTTATGAGGGATCATAGTCTCTTGCTGATACTAATCAGGGATGTCTTCCCTTCTTGGGATTTTACTCTTTTCTGTTCTAGTTTCCTCCTCCTATTGTACAGCCTGTTTATGGTAGGGGTCCACCAGACTGGTTTCCACTTCTTGGAGGAGTGAGTCTTGGTTTTGCTTGGGATAGCACGATCCATGCATTCTTGTAGGTGCCCGCAGAGTGCATCAGTAAAGGATTTTGCAGCTTGGACAGCATTATCCTTTAGTATGGGGGCTTTGAAACGTTCCACCTCGGTCTTAAGTAATGTGAAGTTTTCTTTTGAAAAGTTTTTCACGGTGGCGTCTTTGACCGGGGGTGAGGACGGAATATGGATATCCAGAGTGATTTACTTTATGGTCAGATCTAACCAGCAAGGGGTTGACCTCCGGTGTGGAACACCGGTCGCCCATGTTGGTGATGACCAGGTGCAATATATATGGTCACCTCTGGTGGCAGTTGATCCAGGGCATTTGAGTTTATAAATTCTAGGAAATGTTGGGCAAAGGAGTTTGTACTTGAGTAATTCTCCCAGTTAATGTTTCGGCAATTGAAATCACCCAATATCAGGGTGTTTGGTAGGACTTTTATGCTTCCCAGTGTTTCCAGCAATGTGGAAAGGGGCTCCTGGGACATGGTGGGTGATCTGTACAATTTGAATTGCAGTTTTGCCCGTTGTTAGTTGCACGTGGATGATCATTGAAGCATCATGCTGTGCCACTAACCTGGAGGTGTGGGTATCCTTGATGAATATGGATACGCCCCCCACCTTTTGTATTTCGGTCCAGGTAGTGTGGCTGAAATGTATGGTACGAGTTGTAGCCTGGTAGTGCTGGGGTGCTCTCTGGAGCCTTAAACCAGGTTTCTGTTACTGCACATATATCGATTTTCTCCATACTGAGGAGTGCCTCGAGTGCGTGCATTTTGAGGTTTAGACTTCTGGCACTGAGTAGCATTGCTCTCAGTTTTTTGTTACTTGTGCTATTTATGGCGGTGGGTTTTTGTCTTTTGAGCCTTGCCTAAAAAAGGCACTATGGGGGTGGCAAGAGCCTTGGCCAGTATTCGAAAGCCTAGGGGTGACAGGTGCAAGCAGTCTCTAGCGAAGCAGCGTGGCTTGTCAAGCATGTCATCCTAGGCTGACAGACAGTGGATCCCCTTTGAATGACACCATAAGCTTAGTCAATTGTTGAAAGTGATAATTTTTTCTTTGTACCATGGTATCGTTCCTGGTGAGAGCAGGATGCTACTCAGGGTCAGGGTCATACCGGCCTGGACTACGTGATCAGAGAGCTCTTCCATGTCTCTTTTCATGTAGTCCAGGGAGGTATGGCTCAGGTCATTCACACCAACATGGCCAATGACAGAGCCGTATTTGTACTTGTTCTGGAGTGACCTGAGTGCTTGTGTTATGTGGCAGATACTGGCACCCAACAGGCATTCAACAGTAACCTTCTTCTTGTTCAACCTAGTGAGTGGGACGTCAGTGTGCCTGACTATAGAGTCACCTATTACTAGTGTGTTGGGTATGTTATTTTGCCTTAAGGGCTGTGATTGCGTGGTACACTAGTTTTGTGAAGTATGTGTTTCATGGTTTGTGTTGGGGGGTGGAGGTTGCTTGGATGTCTGCTTTGGAGGTTATCTGCTGCTTTTGCAGATTTTTATTTAGAGCCTCCGAGTATGTTTTCGTGTATTTGTGTGTGTTTTCTGCCGGTGCTGGTTTCATAGGTCTATGTGAGATGGGTAGTGTGATGCAAGTAATTCCCTTCTCCTCTTGACCGTCTGGTCCAGTCTTGGGTTGAGAGAGCTTAGCCTCCAGTTTGGCTGTATAGTTGCATCTCTCGCATGTATTAGTGCTTGGTGGTAGGAGGATAGGGTTGTCTGTGTACATGAGAGGCAATTGTAGCATTGCCTCAAAATGCCTAGATTCACCAGCTGGACCGAAGAGTACACCTGAAACTGCCCTTTGGACATGCCTGGATAGGTACAGTGAACTGTTTTACTGATTGGCTGGTAAGGTCGAATAGAGAGCCTTGTCCTTCTCTACAGTATAGGCGGGGGTCTAGTGCTTGTGCAAGTGTAGGGCTGAGAAGTGAATGGTTTTGAGTGCTTAAGTTGAAAGTTTGTCTAGTTCCAAGGGAAAACTTGAAGAGTAGATTTTGTGAAGCCGGGAATAGTTATACCCTAGCTAACAGTCATTGCCCGGCATGCAAAACCATGCAAATGTGCGTTTTATAGCAGGGACATGAAAGAGATAGAAATTAGCCCAAAATGGCCAATAAACTACTTATTTCTGGGCTGAAACCACTCCTCCAGGGACAGATAGGCTGCTCAAAGCTCCCCTCTCTCACAGGTGAAAAGAGAAACTTCCTTCTATCCAAGTAAGGTATGGGCAAACACAGAAACTTGTAACACAGCCCTGAATTCAGCACTAACCTGAAAACTGGACTATACTAGCTTAGAAAGGTGGGAAAACAAGTATTTTTTTTTTTCAGAAAATAAAGCAGATACAATAAAAAAAACCTTTAAATGCACAGAAATGGCTATCACACGAGTGTGCAGTGTACAACAGTTGAACAAGTAATTTAAACAAAAATTACTTTGTTAAAGTGCAGGCAGTAAATTAAGTATAATATGTAGCGGAAACAAGCTTTTTAATTAACAGAAACTCTAAAAAATCGGCGTTTTAGGCAGAATTTGCTAAAGGCATTCAGAAGCAGTTGGAAGAACATCTACTATCTGCCTTTGATGCCCTGCGGACTGGTGAGCACGTTGTTACTGTTACCACTTATGAAGGGTGTCTGACTATCTTCTTTATCTTTCTGTATTTGCCTTCCAACCTGACACAAGTTTCTTTATAACATGTGGCACGCCACTTTCCAGAAGCTGATAGAGTGGCTCTGATGCCTTGTCTTGACTTCTTGGATTGCTCTTTTCTAAAGGAGTCTGGTGACCTCTGAAATTGCTTCCATCTTTTGTTAGGGTAGAATGCATAGTCCATGAAGAGATGCCAGTGGTTCAGCTTTTGAAAAATAGCCTTTGGATATTATTTCCTTTACTAATTGTCCTGCTTTATGGCCAACCACATTTCAGGAAGCCCACCAGGCGCACACACTGGAATCATTTATAAGATACCAGTCAGTGGGTATCACTTTTTTTTTTTTTTTTTTTAATTTCTCCAAGTCCTTTGGGTTTTTAATACCATGATGAGAAAAGACCCCATTCTTAAGACAAAGCATGACTAAAGCTCATGAAATTAGTATTGTTTCAATCTTTAATGTAGTCAGAAGTGCTCTTCACAGCACCCACAATGTGCCAGTAATGATTCCTTCTGCAATTCATATGGAGTTGCATACATAAATACAAAAATTTCAAGCATGGGCATTAATGCCCTTCTAGCCCGCCAATATACCAAAACACTTGCTTCCATAATAAGAGTCGAGTCTGTTCTTAAAAATATCTGAACTAGTACTTGTTTTAATGTAATTTAGTAGTCTGTTCCATGCATCAATTACTCTATCAGAGAGCCAATTAGTACAATTGTCATTCCTATAGAATCTTCTACTTAGGTTATCTGATTATTCTCCAGTACTTTTTGATAACCCCAAACATCCCAGAGGTAGTTGTCTCAAAATGCCCTATAATACCTGAATAAGATCTCCTTACAGCTTTATATGTTCTGAGAAATCCTCGGAGTAGGCAATATGCTACAGAGTACAGCTGGAGTTTTTTGAGACGTTAGGACATGTTTGAGTCCAGTAATCCTCTTTGTGAGGTACTTCTGCGACCTTTCCAGCTGCTACAGATGTCTTGTGAGGTACATTCCAAAAGGGGCGTTGTACTCTATAATGGGTCTAATGAGTGTCGAGTAGAGGGGAACAATGACCTCTTTTTTTCCTGGATGAGAATCCTTTTGTGAGGAGGTGTGCCATGTAGAAGGATTTCCTGACTACTGCGGCGATGTGATTATCAAAAACCAGACTACTGTCCACCTGGGTCCCAAGGTCTCATATCACACTTTCGGCGTCAAGTGGACTGCCGCCTATGTGGTAGTTCATGGGTACTGAGTTTTTACCAAAGTGGATGACAAAGCACTTTTTGGCATTGAGCTTGAGGCCATGGTTCTGACACCAAGCATCTGTCTCAGTGAGGCCCTTCTGTAGGATGTCCACATCATTTGAGCACTCTACTATGGCTCCTAGTTTGCAGTCATCTGCGAACTTAGCCAAAGGCCTTCTGTGTTTGGTATCTACTTCTCTGAAGTACAGGCTAACAGGAGATGTCACAGGAGTGTAAGTTTTTGCTGAAGTGTTCTCAGGTCATTCTTACTAATTCCATCTCTTCCTCGTGCTTTGTCTGGATCCAGTTTGTGCAGTTCTTTTTCAATATAATCTAATTTAATTTCAGTATCTCTGGTTACCTGGATGTCACTAGGACTATTTTTCATCCCTTTTGTGGAGCCAAACTGTTTTGCATAAGATTTTGTAAATATATCTATATCCCATTGCGTCTGAGAATAAATTTTAGAATCTGCACACAGTTTATCAATTTCTGCGTCTTTACTCCTTCCATATCTTGCGTATCTATAGAAAGGTTTCCCATTATGCCCAATATTTTTATATAAATTTTCTTCAAGTTTATTCTTGATCTTGTCTCACACTATGCTTAACCTTTGTCCAGCTTATTTCTGTTATCAAAGTTGTAGTTCGATCTCTCTTCCATTTCTTATATTGTCTCTCACCTTAACCAGATATCTTGTTATTATGGAAATATATCCCCCTGATGTAGTATGCCAAGATTCTTATGTTAAACATTTTTTTGATTTCTTGCACTCAATTTCTTTTTCAAAACTTTTCACTTTCACTTTCCATCTGCAGTTTTTCCACTGAACACCTCACTTCAGTTAGTTTTATATAGTAACTGTTTTGCTTCCCTGTAATCTGTAATTAATCTTCTGTGCATTGGTTTAAATTTCAGTTTGGCAACAAATTAACCTTTATAACCCCATGGTCATTTCACATCAACGGTGGTAAAACTTGACGTGAAATAGCAGTAATTTCTTTAGGAAGTCAAACAATGTCTAGTATGCCCCATCCTGACATAAATACAAAACTTTTGGGGGTCATCTATAAACTGTTTATTTTGTACTTTTCCTTTATATTTATCTGCATATCATCTAAGTTTTTCTGCCTGTACTGATATTTTTAGTTTATTTGCGGTAGTGCATGATATGGCCTGATCTGTTCTGATACCTACGCATTGCTTTTATCACATCTTTCTTTGAGTACTTTTGTTGATCTATTCCCTCTTCAAGCAGTGACACTTCTTGTCCTAATTGCTTAATTTCCTATATTTGATACTTCCATGATGATGTCTGATTTCTCTCCTTCCTTTCCTTTACTACCCTGCGCACTTGTGTCTAATAACAAAATGACCACATAGTAAGGCATTTTGTATTACACTTACAAGAGAGACAGATTCCACTTCCACAGAGAGCAGAAGGTTATGAAACTAAGGCAGTGCACATGCTTTTAACACGGTACTGTAACATTAACTGACACCTAGTGCATTAATGAAGCATACAAGTTTAAATGAAAAAGAGCTGCATGGACGGTCAGTATTCAATCAGTTTGTAAATGCTATTCTCCAGTATTCTCCATCATATGTGACTGTAATAGGTGGTCCTTGCTCCTAATATTTAAATCTTACTCTGATTAATGATGCAAGAAGGTGAAAGACCAACAGAAGCCAGAAAGCTTCCTTCCTCAGTTTAACACAGGCAGTTGAGAAAATGATTATAACAAGCAGAGTAATAAAGTTCTTATACAACAGACATCATTAATGGAAACTGAAGTATACTGCTCATATTCACAACAGCTGCAATGCAAATTAAATTACAAAAAGCGGATAGTGCCACTATACTGCACAAAAATCAACAGTCCATTACTCAGCAAAACCTCCATTTGCCTTACAAAGTACTCTTCAGAGTGCAGAAAGCATGTGTCTGTCAGTTCATGGTTGCACAAATTAATGGCACTCACATCTCGAGTTGGAGAAATTCTCCAGATGCCCCCTGGGAGTTCAGAGGCAGGTTCTCCTTCAGGAATGATCTGGCACAAAGACAGCTTGTGACGTGCCTTCCTCCTGACTTTGCTGAGCTGTAAGAAAGCAAAACACTCAGCATCACATACTAGGCATACAAAACATATAAAGAGTTAATTAAGTAGCCATTGCAGGGTGAGCTCTATAGAGGGGTAACCTCACGAGATAAACAGCACTCAAATCGCCAACAATGTTCCCAAATCCATTCACTGCACCAGCAGTCATACAGAATCCCCACATCTGCTGCCCAACCATTTGTGAGAATGCCATAAAAAAATTTTAAGGTGGTGCCCCTGGTGTCCTACTTGCTGTTCTAGTTAGATATCCATGTGGTGTGGACTCGCAGACAGCTACTAAGTACCATCTGAATAAAGCAGTCATCTCTGTCCTTCACTTTTTGGCCTTCAAGAAGATTTTTCCAATGGTAAATTCAGAGATGACTCCAATTACACATATTTATATATATATATATATATATATATATATATATATATATATACACATATTTATATATATATATATATATATATATACATACATATATATATATATATATATATATACATATAAAAAAAAAAAAACAAAACAAAA